>NW_019272086.1:250842-337381 GCF_002738345.1 Cucurbita maxima | reverse complement strand
CTTTACTCACATCAGTAGCATATTTCTATGCGGGTCTTAGCAAAAAAGGATTAAGTTATTTCGGTAAATACATTCAACCAACTCCAATCCTTTTACCCATTAACATCTTAGAAGATTTCACAAAACCCTTATCACTTAGTTTTCGACTTTTCGGAAATATATTAGCTGATGAATTAGTAGTTGTTGTTCTTGTTTCTTTAGTACCTTTAGTAGTTCCTATACCTGTTATGTTTCTTGGGTTATTTACAAGTGGTATTCAAGCTCTTATTTTTGCAACTTTAGCTGCGGCTTATATAGGCGAATCCATGGAGGGTCATCATTGATTAGTTTTCGAAATAGTCTTTTTTTTTTAGCTTAGACCAAGGCAATGTATACATGGCTCAAGATAATCTAGGGAACATAAATATACAAATAATTTAAAAATACGGAAGGTATATACTATCTAGGGAGTAAGAGTAATAGGAAAAAAAAGATTACGCTATTCTTCGGGAATTGTAAAAAAAGGAAAGAGATCTAAAAGATCTTTTTCCTCTCAACGATTGAACAAAAGAAAAAAATAATAAATTACATGAACTTAGATTAATCAAATATTGATATTTCTATGCAAGGATTCGGACTAATGAATTCCTCCATTTAGATTGATTGTCTACATGTGGGATAATTCTAAAAAAAAAGGTTTACAAAAAACGAGAAAAAAGGATTGGTTAGGGTAGAGTGGAGTCTACTAGATGTATTGAATCGAATTGCTATAAGACAACCCTTGTGGATGTTTCGAAGAATGATTCTAGAACTAGAATTCGATGGAATCCAACATATGAATGATTGGTTTACACAGTCACCATGAAAAGAACCGGCTTGTCCTTCTCGGATTGAGTCACATGAGCCTTCTCGGCCGTCTCCTTGTTCCTAAGCTTGCTCCAGCAATTCTTGCTCAGGTGACCTCTCTTCCCATAGTACGAGCACTGGATTGGCCCGTCATCAGTCGACTCCTTTTGATCTGCTTCTTTTCTGCGCATGCGCCCTCGAGATTTTCATGGCTTCTTACCGCCTCTACGGCTGGAGGGGTCGTTGCTCTCGTCGGTGTTGTCGCGGAGCTTTAAGCGTGCAAGCCATTCCTCCTCAGTGAGGAGTAGACAACCCTCATATTGTCAGATAGCTGAAGCGGCATTTTTCTTCAGTTGCTCGATGTTACGCAATCTTCTAGTCACCTCTTCCACCGTTAAGTCATTCACGTCGAGCAATGTCTCAATTGAAATCGCGACTTGCTCGAGATGTCTTCACAATTTATATCTCGCTGATGCTACCACTGAGAGTGGTGATGCTGTTGGCCCGTCCTTAAAGCGGATCTACGAGAGCTTCTTTCGCAGCTGCTCGATGTTGGATTCCCGCACTCGTTGTAGTTGGACATTGTCAACATCGGGTATACTGAACAATGACGGTCGTTGTCTCCCTGATCACTCTCGCTCAACGACAACTCGACGCCCATTGTCATAACTATAGTATGAAGAGAGTAGGTTGTGACCCTCACGCCATGACAAGCAAAGGGGCGTCCCTCAAGAGACGCCCATCCGACCATATGCGGGCCAACATAGAAGAATGTCATGATGCGATCGAGGAGAACGATGCATCATCCAACACACCACCACACAAAGTGGGCATTGAAGATATGTTGAGACATAAGCATAACAAAGACATCAACATAGACATGAAGGACAAGATAGACTTGTTGAAGGGCCGGGTAGGGCCCCGGGCCTTAACCTCAAAAGTCGGGGTTTTGGGAGGAATTTGGGCATGCGGCTCGAGAGTTAAGTCCGTCCATATGAAATATGAATGCTCGCCAAGTTTGGTGTCAATCGGACATTGGACGGACAATGCACGACACCGTATGACACCTCACCAAAATCATGTCTAGACCTGGTAGAATGAAAAGGGGCTCAAAATGTACTATAGGGGGTACCATGGTGTTAGCTCTCCACCACCCCTGGGCCTTGTGGCCTAAGTGAGCTACCCTGTGGTACATACGTGTGTCACAGTGTGGACGAGCGTGCCGAGACGAGTGTCTCAGGCGACTTCCTTTGAAATAGGTTTTTGAAGGACAGTACCGGACGCCACGGGTGTGCCGGTATTGCGCCCTAGCCCGCGTGTTGGAGGTTGCTACATACACCCGCTATTCGGTACGGTATCCGTAAATGACTCGGCATGGGCACGGGAGGGCCTATGCCTCAATAGAACCCGGATGGATGGATGTTCGGGAAGTCCCGATGAGATGAACGACACGCGGGCTCATTCTTGATGGCATGACGAAATGAGTTATGATGGCCGACGACATCCCGAGACTCGGGATGACATCAAGACATATGGACCCTATCGATGGGGATCGAGAAGACAAGATGAGATGCGACGTTATATTGAGAGACCTTGGCCCGAGTAGATGCAAGGTCAAGCCGAATGAGTTGGCCTAGCGTAGAGGCAAGTCGGATGTGCCCCGATGAGATGAACGACACGCGGGCCCATTCTCGATGGCATGACCGATAGAGTTATGATGGCCGACGACATCCCGAGACTCGGGATGGCGTCAAGACATATGGACCCTTATCGATGGGGATCGAGATGACAAGATGAGATGCGACGTTATATTGAGAGACCTTGGCCCGAGTAGAGGCAAGGTCAAGCCGAATGAGTTGGCCTAGCGTAGAGGCAAGTCAGATGTGCCCCGATGAGATGAACGACATGCGGGCCCATTCTTGATGGCATGACTGAATGAGTTATGATGGCCGACGACATCCCAAGACTCGGGATGGTGTCAAGACATATGGACCCTATCGATGAGGATCGAGATGACAAGATGAGATGCGACGTTATATTGAGAGACCTTGGCCCGAGTAGAGGCAAGGTCGAGCCAAATGAGTTGGCCTAGAATAGAGGCAAGTCAAATGTGTTGCAGACGATTGAACAGTAAAATAGGAAGGGAGAAAATAGTGTATAATGGAAGTTAAAATAAAAACTGAGGAAATACAGAGAGAAGGGAAAAAAGGGAGATAAGGAATTTTTCCTTTTGTTGAGTAATTCAAGAATTAATTAAAACTAGTCATGTGAACCTAAAAAAAAGTATAAAACTGGTCAAAAGTAATTGTGAACCTAAAAAAGAGTAAAATATGAGAGAAACCGAGAGAAAGAAAATGAAGATATGAGAAATTATTATTATTTGTACTTATTGAAGGATGAAGCAGCATGAAATAATATTGACACATTTTTAATTTAAGTTTTACTATCAAAGACAATTTAGGAACCATGGAAACGTGGAATTCGATTTTAGTGAGACCGTTTTAGAGTTGTATTTCACATTATTAGTTGGATTATTAATTAAAATGTGAAATACTGACGAAAGGTGACGAGCGGTGTGATATGAGGCGAACCCTGACAACCTTTGGCGCAGCTCTCGAGGAACGGGAGCTTACGTTAATTAAATTAGGGAATACTCTGGCTATGGCCAACCAGGTAAGTTATCTTACTATAAAATAGGCTAAAAATTGTATGAATTATGATAATGTATGAACTGTGTCGTACGATGTCATATGATAGTATGTGATGTTGACGATGTATGAGTTGTATCGTATGATGTCGTATACTAGTATTGATGATGTATGAGTGTATGATGATGTATGAGTTATGGTGCTTGATGATGTGCATAGTATATATATATTTCGATGAATGATGTACTTGATATGCTTGATACACTTTATGGCAATATGATGAGTATGATGATTGTGTGACGTTTACCTTAATATGACGATGTTTTCCATATTTAGCATGTTATATGCTGATGAGTGTCATATTGCATCATGTCGTTAGATCGACATAGGACACAACTGTAAAAACATGAAAATGATATTAATATAAATATCCACGAGTATGTGTTACCTAGAGTAACAAAGAGATGAGACTAGATGGTTGTGTTCGAAGAGACATTATGATGGATTTAGAGAGACCTCATGCATATTGTATGTTCATAAGCATAGGGTTACTTCCCCTAGAGATGATGAGTGCGGACGCGCACAGTATGATGATGAGGGCGAATGTGCACGAGGGTGAATGTGAACAGATGAGGGTGCTCATGAGGCGTATGACACTATGGGGTTCTGCTAACCTCCGGACGTCACTACAGATTAGCTTGACCAGAGGGTCCAGAGGGTGTGCGAGCACCCTAGAGATTCACACTCGCAAGTGTGAGTCGTGTGTAGGGAAGTACTACACATCCAATTTGTCCGAGACTAGAGGCCACTCTTATGATGATTAGAGATAGGTCCTTAAATCATAATTGCATATGTTATGCATGGCCCCCTATAGTGGGGCCAATTTTTTAGTATTCTTTGAAATACTCAGGCCGTGTGCCACATCATTTTTCATGTAAAGGCAAGCCGCACTTGTATGGAGGACGGCGGAATCGCAAGCAGAGACTGTGGCACGTGCATATGTTTGACTCATTTAAATTTCTAGTCTTAAGTTAGAATAGGTTGTTTTACATTTCATTGTTTTAAACTATTTTGTATTCCTTTTTATTTTTTTCTAAATGTCAGTATTTCGTATTTAAACACGTAAAATCATGGCTGAGTTTTTCCTAGAAGAAGTTGTTTTAAACATTTTTCAAACTTTACGCTATAAATGATGTTCATGTAAGGGTTATATTTCCGCATTATAGATGAGCATGAGACATTAGTAACGACTCTGAGTATGTGAAAATTTAGGGCCGTTACATTAAAAAACATAAAAGTTCATTAAAAACATTAGAGTAGTCCTCTACCCTTGCCAAATGAGTTTAGCTCTTTCAATGAGCTAAAGGCTATGGGCAAGAAAACTATAGGGTTGTTTTTTGGTTTTTTTTCTTTTTATTCTTTTGGCCGACCCCTCCATATTTTAGTCTTCTACAACATGCCTATTGCAACATCCATTTCAACCTATAATTTATACATTAAAAAGTGATAAAAAAAATAGAACAACTTTGATTTCTAATTAATTTAGATATCATTAGTAATTTTTGAGATATCAATCTTGTTTGTGTTCGATAAAAATTGAATATAGTCTCTATAAGACTTTTTCGTTTTATTACCTTAGCCAAGGACAAAAGTTAGTACAAACTTCCTTGAAAGATACTGAATAAAGAAAATGTAAGTTTGAATTTTAGACTCCTAGGTAGAATTATATTTATAAAGAATTGAGATATTTATAGCGAGTTGAGATAAGTCTGAGTTGAATTCTTTAGTTGTACTCTTATGCATTATATGATAAGTTATGTGATCCTAAATTTCTACTTACTCAGAGTCACTACTAACATTTCATCCTCTACTAAGATACATAATTTAACTCCTAAAAGAAAACATCGTCCGTAATATAAATGTTAAAAACATTTAAAACATCTTTTATCTCTGGAAAACACAGCCATGGTATTATATGTTTAATACGAAATACAAAAATTAAAAAAAAAAACAAATACAAAATAATTTAACTCGATGAAATGCAAAACAACTTACTCTAACCTAAGACTAGAAATTAAAATATGAGTCTACCCTATACACGTGCCACAACCTTTGCTTGCGATGTCGCTGTCATCCGTACATCTTCGCCTTGCCTTTACCTAAAAATGATGTGGCACACGGGTGGAGTATTTCGAATAATACTGAGTAAGTGTCCCCTACAACCTATTCTAACCTAAGACTAGAAATTAAAATATGAGTCTACCCTATGCACGTGCCACAGCCTTTGCTCGTGATGTCGCTGTCATTCGTACATGTTCGCCTTGCCTTTACCTAAAAATGATGTGGCACACAGGTGGAGTATTTCGAATAATACTGAGTAAGTGACCCCACTATAGGGGACATGCTAAATGCAATCACATGCAAATATGCTCTAGGGACCTGTCTCTTTCTCATCTAATATTAGGGTGACCTCCAGTCTGAAATACTATGGATGTGTAGTACTTCCCTACACACGACCCACACGTGTGAGTGTGAATCTCTAGACACCTCGAACACTTCTTGGATCCTCTCTTGTAAAGCTAACTGTTTGTAGCAACGTCCGGAGGTCAACGAAACCCCTAGTGTCATGCTCCCCATGAACACCCTCACTGTACGCGTCCAAACTCATCATTATAAAGAAGAAGTAACCCTATGATTATGTACACACAACATGCATAAGGTCCCTCTAATTCACATCTTAACATCTCTTCTGACACAACCGTAGTCTCATCTCTTTGTTACCTTTAGTAACATATGCTCGTTAGATATTTATATTAATATCATTTTCATACTCTTAGGGTTTTATCTTAGGTCGATCTATCAAAATGATGCAATATGACACTCTTCATCATATAGCATGCTTAATATAGAAACATCAACCTATTAAGATGAACATCATGCAAACACATCATAGTCATTGTAATGCCATTAAGTGCATCAAGCATGTCAAGTACGTCATACATTATCATAGCTCATACATAATCATAGCTAGTACATCATCATAACTCATACATCATCATATAACTAGTGTATGATATCATATGATACACTCATACATCGTAAACATAAATATCGCATGCATCATCGTGCGTCATATCAAACAATCATAAATGGTAACTTATACAATTTCTAGTCTATCCTATAGTAAGGCCAGTCACTTAGTTGGCCTTAGCCAAAGTTCTATCTAGCTCTAAATTTGCTCCAAATTTAGTTGCTTTCATGGTTCGAATTCGTTCTCACTTATATTAAGCCTTCAAGTATTCTGAATATAAACTTTCATTCTTCTAGCGATATCGTTATGTAAATCTACTTAAAACCATTTTTGTTTACTGTTGGTTGTTTTTGAAAGAGGAAATTATTTATACCCGATGAGAGTTATTTTAGAGGAGTGGTGGTTGGTTACTTTTTTTTATTATTATTATTATTATTATATTTTATTTTTTAGGGTTGTTACATGCGAATGGACTATTCACTAATTTGTTATTAAATTTATAAAAAGATATTGAATATTTCGTAGTGTAGACTTACAAATTCATAATATATTATTTGCAATCACATATCTCCACGGGAATGTTTTGAATCAACATGTTGTGTAACTTAACGATCCTAGTTTTCTACTACATGACATGATTATTAAGTTTGAAAATATTCATTTATAATAATTTTAAACGATGTCATGGACTTAAACATTTGTAGTAAAACCTTAAAACAACACAAAAGAAAACAGTAAAGCTATGCTAGTATTTGTCCAACTTCTAAAGATAAAAAAACATGTGTTTCAAAGATACTCTATTTTTAATAAATGTGTATGCTTTCACTTTGAGTAGCAAAATTGGGGTTTAGTTTCTATGCAACTAATGGTAATGGTTTATTATCTCTATGTTATTTTCTTTCTACGTATAATTAGCTTGATAAAGATGAATTTTTCTCTCAATGTTCTTGTGTGGTTGGAAATGCATATTATCCTATCTGCCCTAACATCAAATCCATCCATTATAACTTTTGACAATAAATGCAGAGGATGAAATGATAGGTCTTGAGTATTTCATAAAGATCTAATTAGAGACGGATGCCTATAAGATCAAGTAGAGATATGTTTGGTAAATATTTCGTAAAGATCTGATAAAGATATATGATAGATCTTTGGTAAATATTTGGTAGAGATATATGTTGATTATATTTGGTAGAATAAATCTGTTAAACCTATATTTAGTAAACTGAAAACATATATATATACTGATAGTGCTCTCAAAATGTATTTTCTTCATTCTTTATTTTATCTCTGGTTGTACATACCTTTAGTCATCAATAAAACCTTTAGCCAATATTCGTCCTTGAATCTTCTCTCTCTTGTTCTTTGTGTTCATCTTGATCGAGTGTGTGCGTTGTTGAGTAATCCTAACAACTGGTATCAGAGCGAGGAGAAATTCACCACGATCTATGAAGATGGAAAGTTCAAAGATTTGAATTGAAAAGATGGATGGATCTTATTTCAATTTCTAGAAGATGCAGATTGAAGATTGTCTGTACCAAAAAGGTCTTCACGAACCCCTGTTGGGAGTGAAGCCGGATACTATGACCACGGAGCAGTGAAAGCTTAAGGATCGTCAAGCCTTAGGGTTGATCCAGTTGATGTTGTCCATAAACATGAAGTTCAATATTATCAAGGAGAAGACAACGTCAGATTTGTTGAAGGCACTGTCGAATATGTATGAGAAACCGTCAACTATGAATAAGGTGTATTTGATGCTGAGGATGTTCAATCTACAAATGTCTGAAGGTGGATCTGTTGCTGGTCATATAAATGAGTTCAATATGATTGTAAGTCAATTGAGTTCGGTGGCCATTAATTTCGAAGATGAAATTAAAGCATTGATTTTAATGTCATATTTACCCAAGTTGTGGGATATTGTTGTTGCTACAATTAGCAATTCACGAGAATCTGATAAACTAAAGTTCGATGAAATTCGAGATGTAGTTCTCAGTGAAAGTATTCACAAACGGGAAATCGGAGATTCAATAGGGAAAGAAGTAAATCAAAGAAGTAAATGAAATGGCCCAAACAATGGGCGATCAAAATCAAAGAACCGGGGAAAAATCTCCAAACAAATCAAACGTAAAGTGTTGGAGTTGTGGAGAAAATGATTACTTTCGGGCAGATTGTACAAAACCAAAGAGGAAGTAGAATCACAACTTAGAAGATGTGATTTTATAAATTCAGCATAAGACATTGGGAGTGCTCTAATACTCAGCGTGGACAGTCCGATTGAATCCTGAATTTTGGATTCGGGTGCATCTTTTCATTCATCTTTAAATAAAGAGTTGTTTCAAAATTTCAAGTCTGGATATTTTACGAAGGTGTATCTTGTCGACAACAAAGATTTGAAGATTAAAGGAAAAGGGGATGTCTACATTAAAAACTAAAGCAGGAAATCAGTGGACATTAAAGGATGTCAGATACATTCCTGGTCTCAAGAAAAACTTGATCTCTATTGGTCATTTGGATAGCACAAGTTATGCAACAGAGTTTGGGAGAGTTCGTGGAAGGTTGTGAAGGGTGCTATGGTGGTAGCACGTGGCACAAAATTTGGAACTTTATACACTACTGCAGGTGTATGAACATAGTTGTTGTAGCTGAGAGTGCTTCAAATACAAGTTTATGGCATAATAGACTTGGACATATGAGTGTTAAAGGAATGAAGATGCTGGTTGAAGGAGTTTTGAAAGGTCTAAAATCTGTTGATATGAGTCCTTGTGAGAATTGCGTTATGAGCAAACAAAAACGAGTTAACTTCACAAAGACTACAAGAGAATTGAAGAAAGATTCGGGGACAACGAAGCAAATGGGAGTTGAGGTTGAGTTGCTGAAAGATTCACCTAGTGATGCAAATACTCAAAACAACTCTTGTGACTATTGTTGAGGAACTAGAGGTGAAGCAAGTGGGAGTTGAGGTTGAGTTGCTGAAGATTCACCTAGTGATATTGTAGTAGACACTTAAGAAACTCCTGAGACTGTTGCTGAGGAACCAGAAACAAAGCAAATGACACCTGAGCAGGTGTTGAAAAGATCATCCAGAGCCATCAGAGTACGAGATAAGTATGTATCTTCTTTACACTATCGTTTGGTGGCTGATGAAGGGGAATAAAAGTCCCTTGATGAGGCTCTACAGTTGGAGGATACAACCAAATGGGAGCAAGTCATGGATGATGGGATGTCTAGGCTTTAGAAATGATTTGCTCTTTCATCTGCTGAGGCTGAGTACATGGAAATAGCTAAAACTGGAAAGAAGATGATCTGGATGACAGAATATCTAGAAGAAGTAGGCAAGAAGTAGCGCGAGAAGATTCTTCATGTAGATAGTTAGAGTGTCATGCAGTTGGCGAGGAACTCAGTCTATCATTCAAAGATAAAACACAGAAGGCGATATCATTTCACTCGAAGGTCAGTGGAAGATGGTGATGTGTTTGGAGGACATAGAGGGTGCAAAAAATCCAATAAACATGTTGTGTTGATGTTGAAACATTGAGGTTGTGCAAAACCTAAGTGGTATGGTGCAAATTGAGAATAAAATTATTGGTTGACTGGATCAATCTCCAAGAGGGAGATTGTCGGGATATGGAGTCTGATGCCTAATTACAGTAAAGATCTGTTAGATATAGGGGCGTACACCCAACCCGGAAAACCGAGAACCCAACCCGACCCAACCCGAAATATAAGGGTTGGGTTGGGTTGTGTTGGATTTCGGGTTTGGGTTGGGTCTATTTTTTTAACCCGATCTAATTTGGGTTGGGTTCGGGTACCAAAAGAAAATGATTTGGTCAACTCGGCCCAACCCGAAAATATTAAAAAAAAATAAAAGCCCAAAGGCCCAAAGTCAAAGCCCATTCTACAATTTGTCTAGTCTCTAACCAAAGCCCAAGCTCAAGCCCAAACTTACACTTCAAAATCGAATAATTACTCCATTAGTGAAAAGAAATTTCTCTCTCCCTCCCTTGATATGTGCTCTTCATCTTGGCTTGGCAGTATGCACTTGCCTCTGCTCTCTTGGGAAATGGCTCTCCCTCCCCACTAAATCCATTCCTCTCCCTACCTCTCTGCAATCCATTCTACTCTAAATCCATTCCTCTCCCTACATCTCTGCAATCCATTTTACTCTAAATCTAAATCCATCCTCTCCCTATCTCTCTGTATCTCTCTGCAATCCATTCCACTCCCTACCTCTCTGCAATCCATTCTACTCTCTCCCTACCTATCTATAGCCTCTCCACTAAATCCATTCCTTTTCCTACCTCTCTACTCTCACCCTCTCCACAAAATACAAATCTCTCTCGATATTTAGTGTCTCAAAAAGAATTTGATCTCAATAGCATTCTCTTGCGTTCTTTGTCTTGTTTCTTTCTCGCGCACTGTCTTTCTCTCTTTAGTCTCCTGGAACACTATAACGAGTAAGCTTTTTCTCTTTTGTTATATCCCATTGTAAAGACTGATTGTATATTTTGACTTTGATGCATTATATGATAATTGTTCATATTGGGTTAAATGTTTGAATCATAATAGTTTTATTTTACTTTTTATAGATGGAAAACAATAGTGCAACTATATGTGCAAGTAGCTCTAGTAATTATAATGTATCGAAACCACCATTGGCTACACAATCTAAATTTAAGAAGAAGAAACCCAGTAAATCAATCGTGTGGGATCACTTTACAAGATTAGAGAACAATAATAAGAGGTGCAAGTGCAACTATTGTTCTAAGGAGTATGCTTGTGATACTAATTCTTGTGGAACTAGCACGTTATGGAAGCACTTAAAAATTCAGTGTAGAAAGTACACATATAAGGTGGAGGACAAAGGACAAATCACTCTAAGTTTACAACGTTCAATAGATGAAAATGGTGATAATAATATTGTTACTTCACTATTTAGTCAAACAAGATGTAGAGCATCATGTGCCAAGATGATAATTATGGATGAATTATCATTTAAATTTGTAGATTATGAGGGTTTCAAATTGTTTTGTAGTATTGCATGTCCTAAGTTTGACCCTTCCTCAAGAGTAATCATTGCTAGAGATATATTTCAGCATTATCTAAAAGAAAAAAAGAAATTGAAAGATTTTTTAGTTAGTCATTCCAAGAGGGTTTGTCTTAACACTGACACAAGGATTTCGTTACAAAACATTAATTACATGGTAATCACTACATATTTTATTGATTCATAATGAAATTTGCATAAAAGAATTCTCACCCACGGGACAATCACAAATACTTACACTGATAGAAATATGTTATCTAGTCATGGATCAAATTTGAATCACCCACGTAACAATCACGAATACTTACACTAGCCTACACTCCCCAACAAATAGAACAGTTGCAAGAATAGGACATCATGGATACAGTTAGAAGTATGTTATCTAGTCAATAATGAAATTGAAGAATGAAAAAAGAGGGTTTAAAATAAATAACATACTACAACGACGGGGCAAGAAAACTTACCACTATACTACAACTAGAGGGCAAGAACCAAACCAAAGTTACTTTCATCAATAGGGGAAATAGTTACGAGTAATTATGAGTATACTACAAAAACTTCTTAATTTTACTTATCACTGTACTACAATAACTTATAATCTTTCGGTATTGCAGTCCTTGCAGGAGTGAAGAGTTCACGTCATGAGTTTTTTTCTTTTTTTCTTTTTGTCAAGCTAAAGGTATTAATAGACAATTTATTGCAGACTATACTCCCCAACAAAACCGAATAGTTGCAAGAATAGGACAATCATTGTCGAGTTTCTCGAATAAAATAAAATAAATAATTAAATGTAATCTCCCCGAAAATCGAGGGATTTCCTGCTATTGCCTAATAGAAACATTCCTATTTCTAAGTTTTATTGCCTAGGTGTGGTGGATTAAGCAAACATTCTCATGGTATCAAAGCTTTCTCGGTTTAACAACCCCGATCATTTCTTTTTAATGGCTTCTCAATGTTCTACGGTTCTTCTCCACCACCACTGCTGTCTTTGACGCCACTGGGGCAGTCGTCATGGCGGCCAAAAGTGGAGCCGATTGATTACTTTTCGGCTCTACCCTTTTGACCTTCAAATCATCTTTCGCCATACTTTGTACATACAACCTTATCTTCTCCAACGCAATCGGTTTCCCCTAAGCCAACATAGCCTCTCTCATTTTCTTCCTAATCAACCCTTCATCCTTCACAGAAACCCTAATCTCAGGATCCTCATCAGCGTTCTTTTTCAGAAATATACGGAATCTCGATAAGTCCATCGACCTTTTACAGAGATTTACCTTTGAATCTGGGTGACGCACTGGCATCTTCGCCAACCAAGTCGCCGCCGCCCTTCTCGCCAAAATTGGATCCTTCGCCCACTGTGGCGACTCTTTTGGCTTCAACATTGTCTTTGTCCCTTGCTCTATGTTTCCCCTTCTACTTCTTGGATTAGACATATTTTCACCGGAGCCAAGGCAGCATCGTCACTGAGCGTCGATCTCTCTACAGCTTTCGGTGGCCAAGAAAGTGTTTCTCTACGCCTCCTCCAAACCAAGTTGTCGACATCTTCATGAAAAGTGTTTCTCGACCTCTCTTTGAATTTTTTAGATCCAAGCTTCACGTTCATTCAATTCCGACGCTCAGCTTGCGAGGGTGTTAAGGATATTTAGTACTCTATTATAGTTGACCATATATATCATATTTGATATTTTATTATAACACAAATATCAAGGGTTTATAATTCTATTTAGATATTTGTCTTTCTTACTATCTTTCCATTTATTATTATTTCAATTTATTACTCTTTCCCTATATTTATAATTTATTTTATTATAAATCGATAACTTTCACACCATTTCGGTGTGGTGGATTAAGCAAACATTTTCAGAACCAAGGTCACTCGCCTGACAGACAAGAAAACTTACCACTATACTATAATGATTGGGCAAGAACCAAACCCAAGTCACATTCATGAATAGGAGAATACTTACGAGTATACTACAAAGACTTCTTAATTTTACTTATCAGTGTACTACAATGACTTATAATCTTTTGGTGTTGTGGTCCTTGCATGTCTCATAAGTGTTTTTTTTTTTCTTGCCAAGCCAATTGTATTAATAGACGATTTATTGTAGCCTACACTGCCAAAAAAAATAGTATAGTTGCAAGAATAGGAGAGTCAGGGTATTGTTAGAAGTATGTTATTTAGTCACGGATCGAATTCGAATCACCCACGTGACAATCCCGAATACGTGCACTTTAGTACAATAATTTGTTAATTTGGACATGTAAAAAATCTCTAGGTCTACCCGATATAAATTAAAGGATAAACGCAAACAAATATTCTTTAACAATGAAAAAATTGGTTTAAAAAAACATTACCGCAATTGTCGGAGAACGAACTCAAGTCACCCGCGTGATAGGTAAGAACACTTGCCACTATAGTACAATAATTTGTTAATTTGGACATGCCAAAAATCGACTGGTCAACATTGGCACTTTTTTTCCAGTTTGAAACGAGGGTCATTAACTCGTTTAGAAAAGTTGTTTTCTAGATTTAGTATCATACCATATCCACTAAAGATTGTCCTAAGCATAAAATAAGGAATAAAAAAAATATTTACTCGTCTATAAGACCTCACAACATCAACACTGTTGAGAAGACCATCATGGAGGCACTTAAATCATTATGTGAAGAAACTAAGTTTCGTTCAATATTTTTGAATGAAACCGTAAGGAACGCTCAAATATGATGAATTTGACACATATGTTTAGTTAAAATACACAACTTAAACACTTTCATTTTCGGGTCATTTTTCATAGGGATAATTGAAAATTTAAAAAAAAAAAACTCTAACATCGTTGTCATGGATCAAACCCAAGTCACCCATGTGGCAAGCAAGATTACTTACCACTATCCTACAACAACTGGGTAGGAACCAAACCCAAGTAACCTTCATGACTAGAGGGAATACTTACGAACACACTACAAAGACTTCTTAATTTTACTTATCGGAGTACTACAATAACTTATAATTTCGTCGTTGCGGTCCTTGCAAGAGTTGAGAGAAAATAGAACGATTATGGACAAAGTTTGAAGTATGTTATCTAGTCATGGATCGAATTTGAATCACTATGTGACAATCACGAATACTTACACTTTAGTACAATGATTTGTTAATTTGGACATGCAAAAAATCTCCAGGTCAACCCGATATAAATCAAAGGATAAATGCAACAAATATTGTTTAATAATAAAAAAAATGGATTAAAAAACTTTAACATCATTGTCAGGGATCAAACACGAGTCACTTCCATGATAGACAAGAATACTTACCACTATACTACAATAACTAGATGAGAACCAAATCAAGTTACTTTTATTACTAGGCGGAATACTTATGAGTATACTACAATGACTAGGCAAGAACCAAACCCAAGTAACATTCATGACTAAGGGGAATACTTACGAGTACACTAGAGACTTCTTAATTTTACTTACTAGTGTAATACAATGACTTGTAAGCTTTCGGTGTTGCGTTCCTTGCAGGAGTGGAGAGTTCACGTCTCACACGACTTTTTTTTTTCTTTTTATTAAAGCTAATGGTATTAATAGACAATTTATTGTAGACTACACTCCCCAACAAAATAGAATAGTTGCAAGAATTGGACAATCATGGATAAAGTTTGAAATATGTTTATCTTTAGGTTAACCCGATATAAATCAAAGGATAAATGCAACAAATATTCTTTAATAATGAAATTGAAGATGGATAAAAAAAAAATCTTAAATAAGAAAATAGATTGTTTAAAAAAAATTAACGCCCTTGTCGGGATCAAACTCGGGTCATCTCCGTGACAGGAGAGAATAATCATTATACTACAACGATTGGGCGGAAACCAAACCCAAGTCACCTTCATGACTAGGAGGAATACTTACGTGTATACTACAAAGACTTTAATTTTACTTACCACTGTACTACAATGACTTATAATCTTTCGGTGTTGCGGTCCTTGCTGGAGTGGAGAGTTCACATCCCACGGGATTTTTTTGTTTTTTTTTTTTTTTTTCAAACTAATGGTATTAATAAACAATTTATTCTAGACGTCACTCCCAAAAAAAATAGAATAGTTGCAAGAATAGGATAATTATGGACAAAGTTAGAAGTATGTTATTTGGTCATGAAACAAAATCGAATCACTCGCGCGACAATCACGAATACTTACACCTTAGTACAATGATTTGTTCATTTGGACATGGAACCCGGGTCACCTACATGACAAGCGGGAATACTTACCACTATACTCCAAGGGTTGAAGGGAACCAAACCGAAGTCACCTTCATGGGGAATACTTATGAGTATACTACACAGACTTCTTCATTTTGATTACCACTGTACTACAATGCTTATAATCTTTCGGTGTTGCGGTCCTTGCAGGAGTGGAGAGTTCATGTCCCACGAGTTTTTTTTTTTTTTTTTCTCAAGCTAATGGTATTAATGGATAATTTATTATAGACTACACTAAAAAAAACAAAATAGTTGCAAGAATGACCATCATGGACAAACTTAGAATTACGTTATACAAACTTAGAATTACATTATATGGTCAGAGATCGAAATCGAATCACCCGCGTGACAGTCACAAATTTGTTAATTTGGAGCAAAAAAATCTACAGGTCAACCCAATATAAATCAAAGGATAAGCCAACCCGATCACCCGTTTGGCAAGCAGAAATACTTACCATTATACTACAACAACTGGGTGAAAACCAAACCCAAGTTACCTTCATGACTAGGCGAAATACTTACAAGTATATACAAAGACTTCTTAATTTTACTTACCACGGTAATACAATGACTGATAATTTTTTGATGGTGCGGTTATTGCAGGAGTAGAGAGTTCATGTCTCACGAGTTTTTTTTTTCCAAGCAAATGGTATTAATAGACGACTTATTGTAGCCTATATTCCACAACAAAATAGAATAGTTGCAATACTTGGACAATCATAAACAGAGTTAGAAGTATATTATCTTGTCATGGAACAAACTCAAATCACCCACATGATAATCACAAATAATTACACTTTAATATAATGATTTGATAATTTTGACAAGCCAAAAATCTCCAATGTCAACCTGATATAAATCAAAAGATTAATGCAACATATATTCTTTAATAATGAAATTGAAGATTTAAAAAAATATATATTCTTCAATAATGAAAAAGATGGTTTAAGAAAACACTAACACTGTTGCAAAAGATCAAACCTAACCATTTCCATTCCTCTCTTTAGACCATCTGTAGCACTCATAGCTACAGCTCTAACCCGATTATTTCCTAATAATTGCTGTACTTCACAAGTCACATTAATTTCTTGACCGGCAGTATCTTGACCTTTAACTATCAAAGCGTTGTAAATATTAGGCATTTTGCCCGGGGGAAAAGCTACATCTAGTACCGGACCAATGATTTGAGCGATACGTCCCAAGTTGTTTTTTTCAAGCGTGGAAACTTCAGGACCAGAAGTAGTAGGATTTGTTCTCATAAAAAAATGAAATATGAGTCACTCGTGTGACAGGCGAGAATACTTATCACTATACTACAACAATTGGACAAGAACCAACCCAAATCACCTTCATGACTAGGGGAAAACTTAGAGTACACTACAAAAACTTTTTAATTTTACTTAATAGTGTACTACATTGGCTTATAATCGTTTGGTGTTGCCTTGCACGAGTGTAGAGTTCTCGTCTAACAAGTTTTATTTATTTATTTTTTATTTATTTTATTATTTTGTCAAGCTTATGGTATTAATAAAAGATTTATTGTAGCCTTCACTCCAAAAAAAAAAAAAAAAAATAGAATAGTTGCAAGGATAGGACAATCATGGACAGAGTTAAAAGTATGTTATCTGGTCATGGATCGAAATCGAATCACCTGCGTGGCAATCATGAATACTCATACTTTAGTACAATGATTTGTTAATTATGTTTCGAAATCGAATCACCCGGGTCACCTGTGTGATAGAGAGGAATACTTACCACTATATTGCAACGACAAGGCGGGGATCAAAGTAGTCACCTTCAAGACTAGAGGAATACTTACGAGTATACTACAAAAACTTCTTATTTTACTTACCACATTACTACAATGACTTATAAACTTTCGGTGTTGCGGTTCTTGCAGGAATGGAGAGTTCACGTGTCACGAGTTAAATTTTTTTAGCTAAGCTAATTGTATTAAAAGACTATTTATTCTATCGTGCACTCCCAACAAAATAGAATAGTTACAAAAATAGGACAATCGTGGACAAAGTTATAAGTATGTTATTTAGTCAGGAATCGAAATCGAATCACCCGCATGACTGTGACGGATACTTACACTTTAGTACAATGATTTTTTGTACTAAAGTGATAACTCCATCAAAATTTTCTGTAAAACACTATATATATATATATATATATATATATATATATATATATATATTCCAACGTTCCAAAGACATTCATATATAAAGATTCCAAGATTCTACCATACAAAGTCTCTAATGTTCACATGAAGCCTAACATATGGACAATTGTAAAATTTAGTGAAATAGTTTTGCAGAAGTTCAAACTTAAAACTGATGTTGTGGGTTCACATAGGTTGTCGTGGGATTCATCAAGGATAAATTAGTGACACAAGCTTAAGCTAATAAAGTAAGTGAGCTCTTACTCTTGGAGTTAGATAATTAAAAGATGTATGATGGTGTATGTCTCGTGGCCCTCGTGGCCCCTATATGCACCATATTCGTTTATGATATGTTTATGTGTTCTTTGTATTGACATATGATGTTATGCTATGTATGTATGTGATATCCATTATACTATGTTATGAACGGAATGAAATGTTATGTACATCATCTTTTTGTTGTGTGCCGAAAGCGGAACAAATGTACTCACAACACTAATGAACGGAATTACACAAAGAGACATTAAGATATTTACATGGTTCGGAGAGAAGAAGTTCCCCTACACCCACGGGTAGCAGCCAATCACTAATAAAACCAAGCGTTACAAGTGAATACCTCACTATCACATTACATAGACTCTCACCAATATGTCACAAGAAATACAATGTGACACACAAAACATTCCCAAATCCCGATATCAAATTCCGATATGACTAAATCTAATTCAAATAACCAAATCAAATTTAATCCAAATAACGAAATCAAATCAAAACTTATGACAATTTACAACAATCTCCATCTTGTCATAAGATCTTCAAGTTGATAAGTGAGTTGGTTACTACCACGTCAACACACTACTCCTTTCTTCCAACGTTGATTAAATCCAAACAATGCCAGAACTTTTCACGAGCGATCACCTTCGTCAACATATCAGTAAGGTTATCAGCAGTTCCAATTTTAATAAACGAATGTCCCATTCACTAATAATTTCTCAAATAAAGTGAAAACAGACATCAATATGTCTAGTACGAGCATGATGGACTTGATTTTTTGACAAACAAATAGCACTCTGGCTATCATAAAATACATCTATATGTTCTTGCAAAATACCCAAGTCATTGATCAAACCATGCATCCAAATAGCTTCTTTAAAAGCTTCTATTACTGCCATATACTCTGCTTCAGTGGTAGACAATGCAACAGTAGACTGCAATGTTGAATGTCAACAAACAGGTCCACCAGCCATAGTAAATAAATAACCCATAGTAGTTCGTCGCTTATCCAAATCACCAGCATAATCAGAATCCACATAACCAACTAAGAATCCATTTGACAGCCATAGCATACATCAAAGCACCAACAACATTTATATAAGGAATATTCTCCATATATCTTTTGTCATCGTCAGAACTTGAACACATGGAACTACTAAGCTTGAAATGAGGAACAAGTGAAGTACCAATCAATTTTGGTGAATTATTCCAACTAAATTTTGTCAATACCTTGGGTAGATATTGAGACTAAGTCAACCAGACTGTTCTTTTTTTCGATCTCACTCTATCTCCATCCCAAGTATTTTTTTTTTTTTTTTTTTGCATTGCCTAAGTCTTTCATTTCAAATGTTTTAGAAAGTTGATCTTTCAATCTCCACCTGCTCGTTGGCGAGGAGATTGCTTCAGCCCATACAAAGATTTCTTCAATCTGCATACCAAATGTTGCTGTCCAACTACTCGAAAAACCAACCGGTTGCGCCATATATATTTATTTTGGAAGTTGTACCAAATCTCAAGTTTGATTTATCTCCAATGATGTTATCTCTTGATTCATAGCCTCTTGCCAATCCAATCTATCCAAGCTCTAGATAGCATCTTTGTAGTTTTTGGGAACTCTATTAATCAAAGGGAAAGCATATGCTATCGTATCATCAAACCTTGTAGGTTTTTGAATTTTTCTTCGTGGTTTATTCTTGGCGATGGACTCAGGTTCCTCCACTCTTTCATTTACAAGGCTTTGCTCCTCCTGTTCTAAGACATCAGAGTTATTATCTACCTGATCAATAGGTTCTTCAGTAGGAGCACAGTAGAAGCAACCATATTAGGAGAGAACACCACTTTCTCCACTTGCTTCAATGCCTCGTCATTATTTTCAATTTTCTGCAAAAACATTCCAGATTCATCGAATGTCACATCTCGACAATTAACAATCTTACTTGTTTCTGGACACCATATCCTATACCCCTTCACGCCTTTGCTAAAGCCCATAAACTTGGTTTTTTTGCTCCAGGATCCAGCTTTGAGTCTCAAGCGAAGTTTTCCCACCATTTCCAGAAACAGGTTAACGATTCACCAAGTGAAGTGCATAACTGAGAGCCTCAACCCAAAATGTCTTTTGTTTGGTGTATAGTTGTACCAAACTTCACATTTTTGTTTACCAAATATACAATGTTCACATAAATCAATTTTATCAGTTGTGGTACCCTTAAGAACTCCTCGGTTCACCAATGTCTAAAGCGCCTTCTCACCAGCATGCCCAAGTCTCATGTGCCATAATATCGATATGTCTTGTTCTTTTGAACTTGCCACAGTAGAATGCCCAATTATTGTGGTTCCGTTGAGGTGGTATATGCTACCTCTTCTAGTTTCTTTAACTGCCACCAAAGCTCCATAAGCTACTTTCAAATTCCCTCCTTTCAAAATGATACGATAACCACTCGCATCCAATACGCAAAGGGAAATCAAATTTTTCTTCAAATCAGGGACATACCTCACATCATTGAGTTTTCGTATAACCCCGTCAAATATCTTGATTTGTACTGAGCCGATTCCCGTCATCTTTCAAGTATGATCATTGCATAGACAACTCCACCATATCCCAATCTTCAATGGCCACGTCCTCCAAGACGACCGCGACGTCGAAATCTACGAAATCCTCCAACATTCTCGCATTCAACTCCCTTTTCGAATCCCAAAAAAATTCCCAATCCCAATTGCAACCCCAAATCGACCCAAAACATTCAATCGGGCGCCTCAAACAGAGGATCCACGAAATCAACTCTGTGGGCCCCATCAACGGGATGATGCTCCAACCCAATGCCTCCCATGCCGACTTACAGGATCAACGTTCCTTGCGTGACAGCGAGATGTCGGAGAATTCTGAGGTTGAGGTTTGTTTGCGATCGTCGCCTACGGTTTGGACCGCTGTGCCCGAGATGACAACATCGTCGCCACAGCCGTCGACGACGACAACAACGACAACGATGACGACGGCAGCTGTGACGGTGGCAACGAGTGGGTCGTCAAAGAACAAGTTGAAAGTAATGGTGCAACTGAAATTTAAGGACTCAAAGATACCAAAGGAAGTGAACCCAACGAATAACGTGGGGAAATTGAAGAAAGAGTTGCAAAAGCTACAGCAGAGACTGCATTTTCATCTGCCACCAGAGGGTTTTTTTTTTTATTTATGACTGCGACGTTATGGACGAAGACCGCTCCTTCCATTGGCATGGTGTGGCCCACGGCGATACCATTGAGATCTTCAATGGCAGCGTTTCTGGCGGATCTTAATTAGCTTTGATACCACATGTTGTGCGCTAAAAGTAGAACAAATGTACTCACGACACCAATGAACAGAATTACACAAAAAGACACCAAGATATTTACATGGTTCGGAGAGAAGAAGTTCCCCTACATCCACGGGTAGCAACCAATCACTAATAAAACAAAGTGTTACAAGTGAATACCTCACTATCACATTATATAGACTCTCACTAATATGTCACAAGAAATACAATGTGACACACAAAACATTCCCAAATCTCAATATCAAATTCTGATATAACTAAATCTAATTCAAATAACCAAATCAAATCTAATCTAAATAATCAAATCAAATCAAAACTTATGACAATTTACAACACTTTTGTCTTTTCATGTAAAGTTATGTGATAGATTATGTGATGACTGTCATGTATACATGATGCATATATGTAATAAGTCATGGATGAAAGGAGAAAGAGAATGAAGTTAATGTTATGTTATGAATAAAAATCATGGGAACCTCATGCATGTAAGTATGTTATGTGCATCGAGAAAATTTCCTACTATGCTATGCTAGTACGAATGCATACCTTCGATATTTAAGTTTTTTCATGATATCATGCGGGCATTTATTTTTCTGTGGCGTCCGGTGACATGTTAGCACATTGTGCCCGACCAAGTCAACCCAAGGGGGTACGTATACAAGTCTGTCTGGTGGCTCCATGTGCGCATACGTGGGCCATGTGTGATGAAGTACTGCACATTCAACTTTGCCCGAAACTGAAAATAGCTTAAGGTCATGTTACAATTATAAAGAATAGGTCGCAATCATGTAATGTGTGTGATTGCATTACTAACCTCAACAGTGGAGTGACTTACTAAGTATTTCTTGAAATACTCAAGTCATGTGCTACCCTTATACTTTTCAGGTAAAGGTAAAGTTGTCATGCACGGATGATGGTAAATGTTGTAAAGACTATGGAAGTCAAGATAGGACAGTAGAATGCATTGTTATACGTTTAGTAGTTAATAAATGGTTTCTTTATATTTCATGCTAAAAGACTAAGTTATTTCAAACTTCTTATTTTTTTAAATAAATAAGTCCATGGCTTCATTTTAAAGTGTATATTATGAATTTCCGCATATATATTTAAGACATGCATGTAGTGACGTCACTCATTTAGGACAAGAAAATTAGGAGCGTTAAACAAAGATAAGTACTAGAACATGAATCAAGATCTAAATTCTCAAAACTAAGAATCTAGAACTTTAGAACTAAGATCCGTAAGTTAGAACCAAGGTTAAGAACTCAAAATCCAAGATAAAGGTCTTTGGGCAAGACCATGACAAGAACTCAAAACTCAAAAATAGAACATAAGGGCCTAAGTTCTCAACGGAAGGATAAGAATGTGATAAGAAAGAGTGTGGTACCCTAACATACCTTAAGGACACAATTAAGAGCCTACAAATACTAGTCTTTGTACTCATTCAATGTTTTACATATTTTTTAACTAACCAGGGAGCTGATCAAGGTCGGGAGTGGACTCTAGAGGAAGTGTCATAGATAAGTCTCACCTTACCCTTAAACTTCTTTTTGTTTTAAATGTTGTATCTATTCTTTATTTTATATCTAAAACTATAAGGACCGGGATGACGCGATGACTCTAAAAGAAGGGTAAATTTTACCCTCTTGATAAAACCGTTAAAACTTAAAACATAATTTACATTATAATAAAATAGTGTGCGCACATTAGTAATTTAAAATTCAACATAGTAGTTAAAAACACAAAATAAGGAACAGACACAAAATATTTTAAAACACAAGAGTTGAGGACAACGGGTGAGGTTTGTCTATGGCACCTGCTCTAGAGTCTGCTCCCAACCTCGACCAGCTCCTTATCACCTGAAAAAAAAATGGAGAATAAGGAATGAGTATAAGACTCAATAAGTAGCCTACTTGTAGGCTCTTAATCGTGTCCTTGATATGCTAAGGTACCACATTCTTTGTTTTTGTCTTGTTCTTGTTCTTGTTGTAAGTACTTAGGCCCTCTAATTCTTGTTCTTGACTTGGGGTTCTTATCTTGTTCTTTCTTAAGGACCTTGATCCTTGAATTCTGAAACCTTGGTTTTCGTTTTAAGGCCTTAGTACTATAATTTTATGTTCTTGGTTCTTGTCCTTAGAACTAAGATCTTGATCAATGTTCTAGTCCTTGATCTTTCTCTTATTCTTGGTACTTTCTAGGTTCTTGTTCTGTTCTTTGTTCGTTCTTCAAGACACTCCCCCTAGGATTTACAGCACTAGACATGCACCTGACAATCCTGTGTCCAAGGTTTCATGCGTTCCGAGCGACACAGCCTTAACCTACGTCAAAGGCTTCATGCGTTCCAAGCGACATAGTCTTATTGCTGTTGGGTTTTATGTCCTAAAACTCATAGTTTGTAAACAAAGACATATTCTATTTTCAATAAAGTTATAATTGATGTTTATTCAATAAAGATTGTTATTGAATAAAGTGAACTTTACGATCATTAATCTAAATCCAATAAACTAAGAACACACTGGCTATAGTATGATTACTTGAACTATATGTAGAGACATAAAAGTGGATCAAGTTCAAGTATATAGTTAAAATGATCTATAGTATAAGGATAAGACTGAGTACCTTATTATGGGGACACTATGGATGCGGCCCACTTTTGTATATGATATAAACAATGTGATCACTAAATTGTACATGTGGAGACATGTGAGTGGGGGCGTCCTATGCAATGAGTATTGCATAAGATCGGACCATGAAGAAAATCACTCTCTCTTTATAATGTCGTTTACTGTTGAGACTGATTTTCTTTTCATTCGATGACCTAGGTAACTCGATCTTAATCCTGAGCTAACCATGAACTCCTGTTCATTCGGAATTATCCTTAGATTTGCATGGGTGAGAGTGACTCGAGTTCACCGACTCAATAGGCCTCCTATTTCAGGGGTAAGACTGGGTGAATAGCTGGGGACGTGGGGTGCAAGATGAAATTCGCTCCTACCCACTTTTAGGATAGAAGAGAGGTAGTTTCCTTAAGTACTGACTCCAGGTCTTGAACAAGGGGCCCTACCCACTCATTGGCCTGAGAGGGATTTGGTTTACTGGTTGGACCACAAACCAATTGTTCATAAGAGGATCAGTGGAACATAAGGAACAAGAAGTAACTTCAGGGGTAAAACGGCTAATTGACCCAGCTCTAGTTACGAACAACCTGTGAAGGATCGACTTACTAATTATGGTTATATAAAATAGACAGAAATATATCTATAGTGAGGGGAGCGCAACTACTAGGCTATAGTGGAGTGTTCTAGTAGTTAACGAATGTTGGTTAACAAGGTTAATGAGTTTAACCAGTTAATCTTGGATCGTTGGAGCCCATGATCTATAGGTCCATTAGGTCCCTCTGCTAGCTCATATCGGACTAAACCATAGAACAGTGTGACGAGTGAGTTCGAAGTGTTCGAATTCAAATTAGAGAATATGTGCTACATGTATACGATATATTTAACTGCATTTTTGTTTTATTTACGAATTAAACAAAAAGAGAGAATTTGAGATATTTAAATATCTTAATCAATTATGTGTTGGAATTGATTGTGATTGGCATTTGAATTAATATTAAATATTAATTAAATAGTTTAATTAATCCTTTAATGTTACTTTAATTCAAATTAATTATTCAAATTAATTGTTGAATTCCTTTAATGTTACTTTAATTTGAAATTAATTATTCAAATAAATTGTTGAATTAAAATGAAGAGAGTCAAAATGTTGACTTCATTTAATGGAAAAATCCATGTAAGTAGAATTTTGAGGTGTCAAAATTTGGTTTAACCAAACTTGCATGCTTGCCAAATAAACCTCACAAGTTTGAGTGGAATTTTGAGTGTCAAAATTTGGTTAACTCAAACATGCATGCTTGCCACATAATCCCAAACATTAGAGTGGAATTTTGAGTGTCAAAATTTGGTGATCTCAAATTTGCATGAACATGCAAACATGACTCTTTAAATAGAGTGATCATAGTACATGGAAGGTCTTCTTCCTTGAAAAGAACCTTGAGAAAATTCTCACAAGCTCTCTTTTCATATATAATAAATCCCTCCCAAGTTTAGTCACTCAATGGATTTCACAATCCTGTTCTAAGGTCGAAGGATAGTGGAGAAGACACTAGTGGTGGTTCGAAACCGGTTCATGAGAAAAAAGAAATTTGAACTACAAAAGGTTAGTATTCAAATTCATTAAGTTTTAATACTTATGAACATGCTAGTTATTTACTATAATTGATGTTCTAAAAGTGCTTAAGAAATAAATTGCTTCCGCATGTGTTATATTAACACCATCAGCTGCATCTTAGGGCTTGCCCTTCGATACGATCTGCTTAACCTATGCCCAAGGCTTCATGCATTTCAAGCGGCATAGTTTGAGAACCTATATCCAAGGTTTCTTATGTTCCAAGCGATGTAGTCTTAATACTTCATCGAGGGCTTGCCCTATAATACAGTCTGCTTACCTATGCTCAAGGCTTCATGCGTTCCAAGCAGTGTAGTCTAAGTCATGAGCATGTTATACCATGGGAGGTCTTAGGAGGTTCTTGATTCGTGGCTAAGGTAACTTACTCTCTACTTATTCCTCCGTGACCTTAGACTACTCCCTTTAATAGACCATAAAGGTCACTTGCTCGGTGCATACCTGAACATGACATCCTGCAAGTCTGCAGGGCATCTCTTCTAGGTGAGGGAAACTTGAGGCATGACATCCTGCAAAGGAAACATGGTGCATGGCATCCCACCTAGAAGAGGAATTCTTGGGCACCTCTTGGTGGGAGGTCATGGGTCACTTTGGACATGACTAGAGTATACCTAGCATTCTTGAGTTTCTGAGTTTGGGGACCTTGGTCCTTCGTCCTTGAGTGGTACCTAGCATTCGTCTTACTTGTGTAGTTGTAAAGCTTGCGTGTTGTTGCTCTTGGTTCTTAATCTTGTATGTTTCTAATGTCCTTAATTCTTTGAGGCATAAGTTGTAACTTGTATTTGTAACCATATGAACCCATCTTAGCGTGAATTGTTCTAGAAGGTCATAGATTCCTAGGGAGTTCTTTAGAGGGTTCTAGAAGAGTCTAGAGTCTTGTGGTGTTTCCTTTAGGTGTTTCTTGGGTCCTAACTTGGTTTAGGTTCCAAACTTGCTCCAATAAACTTGAGACCTCAAACATATCTTCATATCCTTCATAATCAACCTAATAAGAAGTAGCAAATCATTTGGAGCACGTATAGTCCTTGAATTTCCATAAGTAGTCCTAGGGGCATTTTGGTCATTTTACCCCTAATTCTTGGTTTTGCTACTAAACGTATTCCAATGACTTTCAAAATTCACCAAACCATCAAACATCATAAAATAAGATCTACTTCAGGGTTCCATAGCATTTGGAGGTCACCTAGATCATGAACCGTAGGTAGATATCCTTAGGGGCATTATGGTCATTTTGCACCGTTTCTTGGTTTACCTACTTATCCTTATCCAATGACCACCAAACTTCATATATACCCTAAAAATGCTATAATATATTCAGCATTAAAATTTCATAGGTATCGGAGTTCATCTAGTGGGTTATTCTAACATTACCTAATTACCGAGCAATTTGATCAGTTTAGAGTCTTAACTCGCAGTTCTTTGAGTTTTTCTTTCATATAACCTTAGTTCATACTTGGTTTAGGGTCCACATAATTCCTACAAGTATTTCTTAACAAAAAGTTCAAGGTGGCTACTTACCTCGTTGTCGACGTTCGGGACCTCTATTCTTGAGCTTCCGGTACCTGAATTACCTCAAATTTCCTTTCACAAACTCCCTATTGTTTCTACTTTCTTTTCATGGATCATAACCTAAGATATTTGTTTCTAAAGTTCGTCCAAAATATGATTTCTCACCGGAGGAAAAGTAGAGAATTTCTTATTGGGTAGCCGATTCTAGAGGTTTTCAGGGCTCGGTTTCTTCATGGACCTTCTTCCTTATTCTTCTCTCAAGCTTAAGGAATTGGTTTGGAGGAACGAATTTGAGTGTGGGATCTTAATTTTGAGAAATCACTCTCAATCTGCAAGTTACCCGACACCTCCGATTTTCGATCTCTTGGGTATCTTGTTCTACGACGTTTCAGCTTTTGATTCACCCAATTTGAACCCGAAATGGATTTTCTTCAATTGGGAACATTCCTGAGGTTATTTCTTTTCATGGTCTTCTATGGAACATTCTCTGAAGGTGCATAAACCTATTAGGGTTGTCCTTGCTCGAAGAATACTTGTGTAACGATTCGAGTTTCTGGAATAAAATAAAATCAAATAAAAATCAAATAAATAATTAAATATAATCTCCACGGAAATCGAGGGATTTCCTGCGAGACTTTTATTACCTAATAGAAACATTCCTATTTCTCTAAGTTTCCTTATCCTAAAACCCTGAATGCCTTGTTGAGAAATGTCATGAGATTATTTTTATATTCCTATGTCCAACCTTTTACATCCCTTGAAAACGATTTTCTCTCCAAACTTTCCTCCGGAACGTTGGGGTTGGTCTTTAGAGAAAGAATTGAGTTGAAGTAAGGTATTGATGTCGGGATCATTGTGTCAAAGAAGGTTGACCGTCGGAAATCAATGTTGAGGACGTTGTGGGATCGTTAGCACGTCGCCGGATCGGGGGGCAGAAACTAGGGTTTCGTCGCTTGTCGGATAAGGAAGGCGAGGTTTTTGGAATCGAGTCGAGCCGCAGACGCACGCCCAACAGCTCCAACAGCTTCGCGCACATACACAATGCGGCTCGGCTCGCACGTGTACGAAAGCATCTCGATTCCATCAATTCCCGCAGCTCGGCTTGGTGGCTTAGTTGGTCGGCTCGGCAGCCAGGCTTATCAGCTCGGTATCACTATAATATATTGATTCCAAGCTTTTCAGCCCTTTCAAAGTTGTTTCTGCCCTTAGTTTTACCATTTGAGGTCAGTATGCTTCCTAACCGTTAAAGACAAATTGGGTCGGGAGTTTATTTTGATAAATAGCATGAGAATTAGTTAGGGTATGTTATCAAAGGTTCCTAAGTTTTTATGTGGTTATTATAGGACGTATTTAACCATTGGGATTAGCTTGTTGTAAGTGACTTCGGCCAAAGCCATCGAGGTAAGTGACCTTACTGCTGGTGCGTGTTTACTACGTGTTGTATGATGGTGCGTGTCCTGTGGCCCCTGCATGCACCATGTCTTATTATGTGATATGACTATATGATGTATGAATTATGTGACTGTTTATGCTATGAAACGTAATGAGTTATGTTGACTGTTGACTGTTTATGTTATGTGAAGTTATGAATGATATGTTAGTAATATATGCCATGAAAATGTTAATCGATGTCATGGATACACATAGTATTATCGAGTCATGTTATGAGATGTTTATGCAACTGGAATGTACTTTCATGTTATGTACTATGTCATGTAAGGTAAGTCATGTGAGATGCCATGTAATGTAAGAAACGTATATGTAATGTGTTTGCATTCCTACCCCCAACAGTGAGGTGACTTACTGAGTATTTCATAAAATACTCAAGTCACGTGCTACCTACATTTTTCAGGTAAAGGCAAGGCACCAATGTACGGTTGACGGCGGAGCTGAGAACACCATGGAAGTTAGAGAGGGAATATTTTTAGGAGTTTACGTTTATTTGATTGTTTTAAGTTATATCATTGAGTATTGTTTTATTTAGATTTATTTTGAATTCAGTTACTGAAACCTTTATTTTTGAAGATAGGTTTGTTTTGGATTTATGAATCTTTATGAAAGACTTTGTTGGGTTTTTCCAAGGTTATTTATAATGAGCTTCCGCATAATGAATTATGTATGTATGAGTGACGTCACTAATTAGGTTTAGAAAATTAGGAGCCTTTGTTCATACATAATTCATTACACGGAATAGTGACATCACCCCTGCATACATAATTCATAATACGAAAGCTCATTATAAATAACCTTGGAAAAACACAACAAAGTCTTTCATAAAGATTTCCAAAACAAACCTATCTCTGAAAATAAACTTTTCCGTAACTGAATTCAAAATAAATCTAAATAAAACAATACTCAATGCTTTAACTTAAAACAGTCAAATAAACGTAAACTTCTAAAAATATCTCCTCTCCAACTTCCACGGTGTCCTCAGCTCCGCTATCAACCGTACATTGACGCCTTGCCTTTACCTGAAAAATGTAGGTACCACGTGGCTTGAATATTTTATGAAATACTCAGTAAGTCACCCCACTGTTGGGGTCAGAAATGCAAACAGATGCAACATATGAGCGAGACCTAACTTTTCATGAACTTTACATAGCCTTGGGCGCTTTTCTATTCCGGGTAGGGTTGAGTATGTGGTACTCCTTCACACACGGCCCATGTATGGTACATGAACCCACCAGGCGGGCTCGTATACATATCCCCTAGGCCTGACTTGGTCGGGCACAGCGTGTTACACGTCGCCAGACACCACAGAACAGAAAAGGGCCCACATGATATCATGGCGAACATAAATATCGTAATTCATTATTTTGTATCATAAAGGGGAAGAATCCCGATGCACGTGACATACATATATGCATGAGGTCCCTTAACATATCTAACATGACATTACATAAGCAGTGCTAACATCGCATATACGTTTCTTACATTACATGGTATCTCACATGACTTACATTACATGACATATTACATAACATGAAAGTACATTCCAGTTGTATAAACATCTGATGACATGACTCGATAATACTACGTGTATCCATGGCATCGATCAACATTTTCAAGGCATATTACTAACATATCATTCATAACTTCACATAACATAAACAGTCAACAGTCAACATAACTCATTACATTTCATAGCATAAACAATCACATAATTCATACATCATATAGTCATATCACATAATAATACATGGTGCATGCAGGAGCCACAGGGCACGCATCATCATACTACACGTAGTAAATTAACTTCAACAGTAAGACCACTTACTTAGATGGTCTTGGTTGGAGTCACTCACAACAAGCTAATCCCAACCGTTAAATACGTCCTATAATAACCACATAAAAACTTAGGAATCTTTCATAACATACCCTAGCTAAATCTCATGCTATTTATCAAAATAAACTCCCGACCAAATCTGTCTTTGACGGTTAAGAACCATACTGACCTCAGATAGTAAAACTAAGGGCAGAAAAAACTTTGGAAGGGCTGAAAACCTTGGAATCAATATATTATAGTGATACCAAGCCGCCAAGCTGAGCTGCCGAGCCAACCAACTAAGCTGCGAGATTTCACGGAGCCGAGCCGAGATCCGTGTTGGGACAAAACGCACAGGGCCCGCGTTTTTCTATGGGTTGGTTTAGAGGTCGAAACCCGACCCGACTCTGCATCTTCTTCGCCTGAACCCTCATGAAAACCCTAATCTGATGTGTCGCCGTTGTCGATGACACAATCCCTACCGTTTCCGATGACGGTACGTGGCGTCCTCCTCCTTCGCTTCCGATGTTTGCCTTCTTCGACGCAGCGACTCCGACGTCGACGCTAACTTTCACTCAACTCTTCCTCCAAGATAGCAACACAATCAATTTCGAGAACTCGCCGAACAAGAAAACTACCCAGCGAACCAACACAGAAGTTTTCCCGGCTAACACTCTCAATTTTCGCGTACTCTCAAACACCCTCGAAAACACAAACAAGTTTGGAGAGCAAAAGTCGTTTTCAAGGAAGGAGAAGAGTTGGATATAGGAATATAAAAGATTTTCCTAACATTTCCATTAGGTAATAACTTCCTTGTTGAAAATAGCACTTTTTCCGAGAATAAATGCATAATATAATATCTTGTCATTTATAGAAATAAAAATAAAAATCTTAACCAAATAAGGCAAAAATGGAAAATCTGAATAGTTACAACTTGTGTATCCTCGGATTGGAATTTTGAGTTTTCCTTGAAGCTCTTTAATGACGGATTGGATTGGGGGAATGGTTTCTAGACACTTTCAGGGCTCTATTCCTTCATAGAAATTGTGGGTAATCTTGTTTAGGAGCTATAGGAACAAGGTTGAAGAGGAATGGTGGAGCATTGCTCTTGAATTTGGAAAAAATCCGAGAGTAGGAGACCTAAAATCTAAACACTTATTGCCAACGACTATGAGCTCGATCTTCCTCGATTCTTGTTCCAAACTATTGCCCCAACTTCATAATTTATAGGGAAAACTTAAATCGACATTGGGAGTTCTAGAATCGTCGTGAATTATCAGTTGGATTTTCTAAAAAATCCATCAGAAATATCTACTCTGATCAGAGCCTCACCGATCTTGGTTTTGAATTCTAGTCGTTGGATGTGATGATCTGTGAGTGTTCTAGAATATATTCGAGTTTGGAGGAGATCCAATGGTTGAGAGTCGAGATTCAAAGGATTTTGTGCAGAAGGTACGGTGAAGGTTCTTATTTTTTTAGCAGAATGGCAAATCCGTAATTACCCTTAACTTCAAGGGTATTTTGGTAATTTGTCACTTTTCGAATATTTTATTATTGTTTTCTAAAAAAATCCATAATTTTTTTAAAAAGTCTTCATCCCTTTCGTGTCATTTTTCTCTTCTTGAGAATCTTGAAATTCCTTCTAGATAAAGAATTAAAAATATAGAAAGATCTTTCATAATTGAAAAAATGACATTTTCGTTCTTTTCGCTTACGCTTTCATTCCCGATCTTTCTCCAAAGGTAGTCCTTAAGATTACTTCTTAGGGAAAAGAAATGACTTAGTAAGACCCCTTTCCTTGCTTAATCCTCATAATTTTCTTCCTTCGATCCTTTGGGTCTCGCATAGGTGGCTTTTCCGTCATTTTTTGGTGACAAAAACTACTTATATATACACTCTATTTTGATTGCTAGTATATTGTATATTGTATTTAAAATTTTCTTTATTTTGAATTCGCAAAAAAATTTGACTATCTTCTTACACTGTCGAGTCAATCTCGATCGTAAGCCACGCTTTGGGCAAGCTTAAAAATTGAGTCGTGACATAAATTCTGTGATCATACCTAACACGAGGAGTACATCAACTCTTTCGTTCATCATCCGAGTTCATCTGATTATGACTATCGGGTTGGTGGTGGGAAGCTGTCATTGTAAAAATTAACCTATGTCATAGTCGCTTACAAATGAGTGGGTAATTCGTTTAACTCATGTAGTTAGCTTCAAATAAATGAAAAGTGTATGGGTTGGGTTGGTTTACCGGTTCTTCTAAACTTAATTTGGATTAAATTGAATCAACCCAAATTTATTCCTAATTTCTTTTTAAAAATACTTTTTTTTCCACGTAATACAATTATATATGTTGGATGATGAAAGTCCCACATCGGTTAATTTAAGGAATGATCATGGGTTTATAAGTGAGGAATACTAACTCCATCGATATGAGGCCTTTTGGGGAAGCCCAAAGCAAAGCCATAAGAGCTTATGCTCAATATGGACAATATCATACCATTGTGGAGAGTCGTGTTCGTCTAACATAGTACCAGAGTCATGCCCTAAACTTAGAGGAATACTAACTCTATTGGTAGGAGGCGTGTTGGTCTAATTTTAATTTCATATCATAATTATTCTACCTTTTAAAAATAAAATATTAAAATTTTGGAAGGTAATTTTTTGAAATATATATTTTCCAGTTACTTGAAAACCGAAATAATGGTTCGGTCTAGTTACTTCGAAAACCGAACTAATAGGTTCGGTTCAGAGATACTGACCGGTCGGCATACTTTATCAGCTTGGCTGCTGCAAATTTAGGGTACACTCACGAGCCAGGCGCTCTCCCTCGCTCCTTCAGAATCGCCCCGGACACGGATCTTCTGGAGCTCGCCTTTCGATCTCCGATTTGCTTCCATTTCCAGGTATCCTCCTATATCCTCTCTAAATCTTTTTAAGCGAGCAACTGGCGCTTCCCGAATCATTCTCTCAATCTCGCTCTCCAGCTTTCTCTTTCTCAGTCTCTCGACGCTTGTTTTCTTCTTTTTTCTAAAACCCTTTTGCCATTTTTAGCTGCTTTTTCTGTACTTTAGGGTTGGACTCCTGATGCGATTCATGCGAATATTGGTAGTATTTTGCTGGATTCCAGATATCTTTGCGGGGATGTATGGGTTCGCTTGATTTTTTTGTATGTTAGAAATGATTGGCGATGTTTCTGTTCAATCTGTTCTGCTGTTTATGTGATTTGTTTGCTGAATCTCTAACTTTTGCTGCTCTGGTTCGATTTAGTTTTTAATCTAACTGCAAATAAGCTAAGTAGTCAATTCAAGCTTCAGTGCTTATACCGCCATTACCATCTCTAGGATTAGCATCTTTTTCTTTGCATCTTAAGAAATGGAGTTGCATTACGAAATAGAAGTCGGAAAAAGTAATTTCTCCGCCCAGCCCAACTATGATTAGGAAAAAAAAAATCTCACAGTTGGTTTGTGTAGGAATAAGTAGTGAAAATCTCAGAAAGATTGTACAATTAGAAACGAAACGGAGGCGATACAGAACAGTTAAATAGAATCAATCTCTTTATAAAGTAATATTGGAGAACGTTACAAAGGTCTGAAAATGGAAAATTTAATCAATCTCTAGTTCATCCTAAGATACCGAGACTTATAGTTTTCCAGTTAACCAAGTGAGTCCCACAATGGAATATGGCTCGCACAGAAATCCCACAATAGTTTCTCTATCAGCTTGTTGGTTTAGAAGGTGTTAAGAATGATACTTTGATACCATGTTAAGAATGAGAATAGAAGTGAGATTGAAAGTCTTAGTTGGATCTAAAGTCCGATTTTCATTAATGTTCAACGTTTAAATAGAATACAAACTACAAACTAAATCCTAAAAATAAAAGAAAATATTCTACTAACCAAATCTTGAAGATAAGATAAAATATATCAAATATGAAATCCTAACTGATTAGGGCTATATAAAATATATTCCATTAGGAGGACTTCAAAGAGTGGACAAGCAATATCTCAAAATACTTGAAAGAATAGCTCGGATGGAAGTAGGGCCTCCCTTCGTTCGAGAGGAAGTCAGCCTTCTCCTGGGGTTGTTTGCTTGTTGCTGATATCTTTGTGGTCTTTAGTTGTTATTTTGCTGTCACCTACAAATATATTTACATGCGGACACACATAAACTCATGTATGGTGCACGTGTTTGTATATGTGTGTTATTATGCACCCAAGCACACATCCCTTTAGCCCCCATGTTTCTCTATACCTCCCTTTGCACCTATAATTCTATATTGCATTTTCCTTTTGGCATAGTAATATTTTAAATGTGTTTTCTCATCTTTCTGGATGATACATTGGTTTTTCCTGTCTTTAATATCAGTATTCAAAAAGATGTTAAGGGTTAATATCAACCTTACTTTTGTGAACTATAATGGCATCGCTCTCACTCTTTAATTTTGCAGATAACAATAGGTTGCAGAAAGTATATATCTTGCTAGTATGAGGCGGTGTTACCATTGAAATATTTTGTGTTTGTCTTGAAGTCTTATTTTATTGTGGAGAAAAATGCTTGGCTCATTTGGACCAATCTTGACTCTTCCAGCTCCATCCGAGGATTCCAAACCTACTGTTCAGGATGAGCAGGATGAAATTATTAATGACCATGAAGTTGATAAAGACAAAACCAACTCTGCACCGGTATCAATTGCAACTCATACTAAAACTATTGGTATCATACATCCTCCTCCAGATATCCGAAGCATTGTTGATAAAACTTCACAATTTGTTGCGAAAAATGGACCAGAATTTGAGAAGAGGATCATTGCAAATAATGCCGGTAACGTCAAGTTTAATTTCTTGAGTCCCTCAGATCCCTACCATGCATACTATCAGCATAGGTTGTCTGAGTTTCGTGCTCAGAATCAATCATCTGCACAGCAGCCTTCACAGGCTGCAGATTCTGCTGTGCCTGCGTCAGCCCCATCTGGTCCTGCTGCTGAGAGCAATGAAACAATGGCAGCTAAGCCTGATGTTTCTGCCTTGTTCAAACCTGTACGCAAAGTTCTCGAGCCTCCAGAGGCTGAGCAGTATACAGTCCGTCTTCCTGAAGGGATTACAGGGGAAGAATTGGATATTATCAAGCTAACAGCCCAATTTGTTGCTCGAAATGGGAAATCATTCTTGACAGGATTGACGAGTAGAGAGATTAACAATCCTCAGTTTCATTTTCTGAAACCTACTCATAGTATGTTCATGTTTTTCACCTCACTTGCGGATGCATATTCCAAAGTGCTGATGCCTCCTAAGGGGTTGACTGAGAAACTGAAGAAGAGTGTTACTGACATGACGACAGTGCTTGAGAGATGTGTGCATAGACTTGAGTGGGAACGTTCACAAGAGCAGGCAAGGCAAAAAGCTGAAGATGAGATTGAGCAGGAAAGGATACAGATGGCTATGATTGATTGGCATGATTTTGTCGTGGTTGAGGCGATAGACTTTGCAGATGATGAGGATGAAGATTTGCCCCCACCAATGACTCTTGAGGAGGTAGTTAGAAGAAGCAAGATTTCCGTTGCTGAGGAAGAAATTGTTGAGCCTGGGAAGGAGATGGAAATGGACATGGATGAGGAAGAGATGCAACTGGTTGAAGAGGGTATGCGGGCTGCTCGGTTAGGAGAAAATGACAATGACAAGAATGATATGAAGGTAGATGAGGAGCCCGAGCCACCAATGAGAATTGTAAAGAACTGGAAGAGACCTGAAGAGAGAATCCCTGCAGAAAGAGATCATACGAAATTTGTCGTCTCTCCGATCACAGGTGAGCTAATTCCAATCAATGAGATGTCTGAACATATGAGAATTTCACTTATCGATCCGAAGTACAAAGAGCAAAAGGAAAGAATGTTTGCCAAGATTCGGGAGACTACACTTGCTCAGGATGATGAGATCTCACGAAATATAGTTGGACTGGCACGAACTCGTCCTGATATATTTGGTACCACTGAGGAGGAGGTATCAAATGCAGTCAAGGCAGAAATTGAAAAGAAGAAAGACGACCAACCGAAGCAGGTCATATGGGATGGCCATACTGGAAGCATTGGGCGTACAGCAAATCAAGCTATGTCACAGAATCTTGTTGGAGAGGATCCGAATGATACTACTTACAACGATGCGAGGAACCTTCCTGGCCCTGCAGCTCTGCCACCCAAACCCGGAGTGCCATCAGTTCGTCCTCTCCCGCCTCCACCTGGACTCGCCTTGAATCTTCCTTCCATGCCTCCGAATGCACACTATTCTAACCCAATTACTGGACTTCCTGTACACCAACCACAGCCGCCTGTTATCTCAATGATTCCATCCGTTCAGCCACCGCCTCCTGCGATGCCTGGACAACAATCATATTTCATGAATCGTCCCCCATCTATGCCTCCACCAATGTCTATGAATGCACCAAATATGAGTGTCCCACCACCACCTGGATCTCAGTTCACTCCCATGCCAGTTCCACGGCCTTTTGTCCCTCTCCCTGCCCCTCCACCTATGAATAGTATGATGCCACCTCCCCCTATGCCACAAGGGGTTCCTCCACCACCTATGCCACAAGGGTCGCTGCCTCCCTTACCACCAGACGAAGCTCCTCCACCGCTTCCTGATGAACCAGAGCCAAAGAGACAGAAGCTTGATGATTCTTTGCTCATGCCCGAAGACCAGTTTCTGGCACAACATCCTGTATGCATTTGTTTTTGTTGTTGTCTATCTATGAGTATCTTGGTGCTTATTACCTCGATAATAACTTTGACTCTTTTTGGTGGCAGGGGCCTATCCGTATAACTGTATCTGTTCCTAATCTTGATGATGGAAATCTGAAAGGGCAAATTCTGGAGATTACTGTGCAGTCCCTTTCTGAAACTGTTGGAAGTTTAAAAGAGAAGATAGCGGGTGAGATCCAGCTTCCAGCAAACAAACAGAAACTGAGTGGAAAACCTGGGTTTCTGAAGGACAATATGTCGCTTGCTTATTACAACGTTGGAGCAGGTGAAGCGCTTTCCCTGTCTTTAAGGGAACGTGGTGGTAGAAAGAGATAATCAAATCCTTGTAGCAGACAGACTATTTCAGGTTTAAATTTGGACTTTCCTAGTAATATTTAGAAGACAACAATATGTTCAAATTGAAGTGTATTGATCTTGTTTCAACTCCTCCCTCAGCTCCTCCCTACAATGAGACTGTAAAATTGCTTTCCAACTGTATCCCTATCAGAAAACTAGATTATGAAATATATGTCAGAATTTTGAGTGTCCACGTAGGTTGTTAATAGCAGCCATTGAAGGTCAAATCTTTGTGTCAATTAGTTTTTAAGTCATTGCGTAGTGTCGAGTTGAGTTATGTCAATATGCCTTCCTATGTCAACCAAGGGACTCAAAACATACATTCAAATTATGTATTTAGGGTTGGTATATATATATATACGCGCATGAAAGTGATGCATATCTAGTAAATATGAAAATTAATATGGAAATGGTGTGGGTTTAGCGTAGGAATCTTAGTATAGTCATGTTAGTTTGATTTATGTTTGGATTTGTATGCACTTCATGTCTCTTCATGACTCTGGTAGTGATATCATTTATCGAATATTTTTAGTACTCAACTTTTTTAAATTATTTTTTTTAAGATAAGAACAATAATATTACATGCCGGTGACAAATTTTGTTACGAAGGGCATGGGATAATCAAGTTTTGTTTCTACCCTAGATTTTGCATGTATTCTTAAAGTTCCAACCAAGCAATTTTTAAATACATTTGAAATAAGTATGAGTTTATTTTAAGGCTTAAACTTTATAACTTTTCTTAGAATCAATTTAACACAATTTTGGAATGAATTACCTTGAATATTAAGATCAATAGTAGGAGTAAAGAGTGATCAAAGAGTAAAGAAAACTAATTTTTGAACTCGGATTCAAATCACTCTACAAAACTTAACTCTCAACCAATCTAAAATAGAAATTCAATTTCTTTTAATTCTAAATGTGATCACAATTTATATAGTTGGATTGATATCTTAATTCATATCAAGTTTTCTTTTAAGATTCCAAATAGAAGTCTAACCACTTGAATGTTGAGATATGATTCAAAGTACCTGAGATATGATATAAAGTATTCGAGATATGATTCAAAGTATTCAAAGTACTGATATGATTTAAAGTAGTTGAAAGTAACAATATTTTAGGAGATAGTTCATCATTTGAATTTATCTAGTATTTCCATAATTTACTATTCTGTACAAGCCTATGAATATTGGAATTATGTAACTCTTTAAACAATTGAGTCGGGAAACAATAATAGAACAAGCTTTCATCTCTTTTATCTTTTGATATCTCTTTCAATATCCTTTCCCCAACAAATTTGGTATCAAAGCCAAGTTCTTGTCAACACGAGAGTGAGTGATTATTTTTTTTTTTTCCACAAAACGAAAATGGTAGTAGCTGATTTTTTTTTTCTTTGCACGACTTTTACCAATTTTTAATGGTGAGAAATATGATTGGTGAAGCATCAAGAGAAAGACCTTGCTCAGATCGCAAGAGATATGAGACTTGGTGAAGCACGGGTTTGTTGATCCATTAGAACCCACAATAGAAGAAAAGGAGAGACTAAGAGAAACCAAGAAAAACTATGTCAAGGCTCTATTCCACATCAAAGCAAGAATGATCAAATCTCTAAGATGTGATTTTGAAACTCTGCTTATGACGAATGGCGAATCAATTGCTGACTTCTTGTCAAGAGCAATGGCAATAATCAATCAGATGTGTACCTATGGAGAGAAAATTTTAGATGAAACAATTGTTGCAAAGGTGTTGAGAAGCTTAACTTCAAAGTTTGACCATGTGGTCGCTGCCATAGAAGAAGCTCATGATCTATCAATACTCTCTGTTGATGAACTGATGAGCTCGCTTCAAGCTCATGAGGCAAGACTCAATAGATCATCAGAAAGAAATAAAGAAAAGACACTACAAGTGAAGGAGACAGCCAACAACGAAAGCAACGAAAGGCAATTCAATATTCATTTAGCATGTAGAAAAGTCGTGGAAGAGGAGGATTTTGCAGCTTCCATGGTGGTCGTGATAACCGGGATAGATGGAGAAATGATGAACAAAGGCAATTCAATATACAAAGTAATATAAGGAATGTCATACAATGTTGCCATTGCAGAAGGTATGAGCACATAAAAGCCGAATGTTGGTATAAAGATCAACCAATGAATTTTGGTTGCAGGTAAAGAAGAAAAGCTTTTTATGGCGTGAACTGATATTAATAAAAAAAAAAATGTGACTTATGATTTGTTGATAGTGGATGCTCGAACCATATTACAGACATCAAATCTTTATTCCAAGAGGATAAGACGCAAAGAATTAATGTGCAAACTTGGGAATGCAAAAAAATTGAGGAAAAAGGCACAATAAAAGTTGAAAACCGTCATGGTAAGATAAAACTATTAGATTATGATACAAAAGAGATTACAGATGAAGTTTCTATAGATGAAGAGATAAGGGTTAACTCAAGTACATCTCCTCCACTACAACACAAAATCTATCAAATTCATCATCTTCACCATCACTAAATAGCAACGCATCTCTTGAAGAATTTATTGACATATATGCATCATGTCAATTTGTTATTACTATTTCAGGCCCTATGAGTTATGAAGAAGCTGAAAAAGAAAGGTGGAAGCCATGGTAGGTGAGATGCAGTTCATTGATAAAGATGGAACATGGGATATGGTTGACTTGCCAAAGGAAAAGTTCTATGGAGATTTACATGGGACATGCAATCCATTGCGGTGACCTGGTGACCTGTTTATCAGTTTGATGGAGATTTGCAAGAAAAGATCTATGTAACACAACCAAAGGGATTCATACAGAATGACGAAGAAACAAAGGCATACAAGTTGAGACAGACATTATACGAGTTAAAGCATACATACTTACTAAGGTTTTTGTCAAAAGAAAAGTTCTGCTAATTTAGACGATTACTTGACATCTGCAACTTTGAATCAAGAGGGAGTGTTGAGATATGATTGAAAGTATTCAAAACTGAAATGTGATTTAAAATATGATTCAAAGTATTTAAAGTACCAAGATTTTTGGAAATTCAATAAATCACTAAATCACGAAAGCTTTATCTATTTAATCTTTTGTTATCTCTTTCAATACTCCTTCCCCAACATTGAAAGCTTTTAGCTCGGTTATTTCTACTTTTGTTAAGTTATAAAATGCTTTTCATAGTATATATATGAAAATCGTTCTAGTCTAATCATGTTTTAGAAGTGGGTCGATGCAGTTTTACACAAATTAAAATTCCTACTATTGATTTAATTCACATTAGCAATATTATTTTTTTGGTATATTTTACATAAAAAGAAAATCTGGATTCACTCGATATATCAATATCAAACCTATAAACAAGTATCAAACACGTGCACATTACACATACGTATATTTGAATTGAAACAAAAATTACATAGAATTGGATATTATAATTAGAAGAGGCATGTTGTTCCATAATGCAAGCACATTAGATAAGTAGTTTGAAACATGGAAGAAGTTGATAAGGATGAGTTTGAGTTCACAAATTCCACCAACTTAGGAAGCCATACTCCATCTCTCACTTGCTTCAGTGATTGGGTCTGCAAAAGCCTCTCTCCCATGCACCATAATTCAACCTAATTCAAAGCTTCAAAACTTAATAACAAAACAACCCCTCAATTCATCATTATTTATAATTAAACCCCTCTCTCTCTCCTCTCTCCTCTCTCCTCTCTCCTCTCTCACTAGGACATTTGAGTGAGACATCTCATGCATGCTTCTTTTTTTTCAAACCCCTTCTGACTTTGTAATTATTAGAGAGAGATAGAAGAAAATAATGACTTTTGAAGGTTTTGAAAGAAAGGGTTGAAAATTAGGAGTAGTTACCTCAGCTTGATGGGAGAGCCCCAACTTTGTGAGCAGGTACTTCTTCACCATTAACACTGTCATCTTCTCATCCCTAAATAGTTTGTTCACCAAAAACCATAACCCAAACACTTATATCTTTGTGATTCTCACGGTCGAAGTATACTTACCAATGTGTCCATAGATAAAATTTAATTAAAATCACGTCTTTTCGACTTTTTGATCGAATGTATACTTCTCAACTGAGTTTAGTTTGATTAGCTAGAAGAACTTCGACTCTATTTGTATTGAAATTTTTGACCTTTTCATCGAAGGTATATACATGTTAATTGAACAAAACTCAATTTACCCATTTGTCAATAGGTTAAACACAGTTAAAGTCACATGTTTTTTACTTTTTGATCGAAGGCATACTCGTCCACTAAGCTAAGCTCGGTTAGCTCGAAGAACTTCAACCCTATTTGGATCGAAAGTATGCATGTTAATTGAGCTAAACTCAGCTTACCCATGTGTCAATAGATTAAACACAGTTAAAATCGCGTCTTTTCGACTGTTAGATGGAAGGTATACTTGTCAACTGAGCTAAGCTCAGTTAGCTAGAAGAACTTCGACTCTATTTGAATTGAAATTTTTTACTTTTTGATCGAAGGTATACATGTTAATTGAGCTAAACTTAGTTTACCCACGTATTAATAGATTGAACACAATTGAAATCACATGTTTTCGACTTTTTAATCAAAAGTATACTCGTCAACTAAGCTAAACTCGGTTAGCCACGTCTATTAAAAGTTCATAACATAGAAGAAGGAAAAGAGAGATGGTCTCACTTACTTGACTCTAATGTAGGCTTTGGGTATCTGAGGCAGTGGTGCTCCACCTTTCCTGTCATATTCCAAATGCAATCATTATCTTGAGAGTTATTTATTTTTCTTTTACTTGTTTCGATATATTTCGATTAGTAGGTTAAATCTAACAAATAAAAAGAACATCAAAATTGGCACCGGATTTACGAAGTCACCTGTTGGGCGAAGATCGTAGAGAGAACCACAAGCCAGCAGGGTTAGGAGGAGGTGGTGAAGAAAGGCCATGAAAATGGGGAAAATTGGTGAGTGAATGGCTATGAAACGCCCATTTTTGGTTGTTTTGAGTACTCATAAAACCCATTATTCCGATGTTGGTATCAAAACATTTGGGCCCAATTTGTAGCCTTAAACTCAAACTAGTACCCTCACCTTCCTCATCCAAATTCATTTCATCTTCTTCTTTCCCTGCTTCTTCTTGCTTCTTCTTTGTGCCTCTCAATCCCAAGCTCAGCTCTAGCCACTCCTTCGAACCAGGGGAACCCATTTTGGTAAACCTTTCCAAAGGAGATGGCGATATCAAGCTTTAATTTTAGATATATATATATATATAGGGAGAGAGAGGTAGTGTAATCATTACCAATTTTTTATTACTTTTTCTGATTATTTCCCTTTTTGAATAATTTTTTAATTAATCGATGATTTATCGATATATAATTGTGCTTCGTATCTTTGACATCGACCCCATTGTCGTTAAATGAGAGTAGTATTCATATTGGTATGGACGGGCCAATTTGATGACCCCATGGTCCCAAGTTTATTAGGCCTAGGCGTACATAAAAGGGTAGGGAATAGAATCGTGAGCAAGCCTTTAGGTCGAGCCAAGGTGTTCGTGTTGACATCGTTTGTTCATTGTGTGGGGCTATTGTCATTGTAAGGTGGGAGCAATATAAATATAGGAGTCCACTCTCTGTCCATGATATACACTTCGTTGTGTTTAACTTAACATCACTACGTCTTCGATACTAACTCATGTATTAGAGTATATTGGGTCAAACACTACACTCATTGCACATCAACATGTATAAAAAAGAAAGGGAAGCCCTATTGACCACTAGACGTTGACCGACTAGCCAAAGAGGGAATAGATCCCAGAGGAAGCCTTTGGATTGAGCTAAGTTGTTCAACAACACTGATATGAATCAAAAGACATCAATCATACAATATACTTTAATGTGAAGAAAATGTTGTTGAAATTATCAAAAAGATATTTCAATTCATGCAACGTTAAGTTATAAATTTTGGGTGGATTACACCTTAGAGTAATTTAGATTTATTGTATTTCATTAATGTATTTAAGACTTTATTTACTTTAAGTTTCATTTATTAATTATGATCCTAAAGTATGAATGTTACAACTTTTGGAATGTCTTTAATAGTTTCATTTTTAGACTATATAAAGTCATGTACGTTGTATATGTAAGCAGACTTAGAGCATTTGTGCTTTCTTTTAGCCAATGACTAAGTTTCTTTGCAATTCTATGTAATTTATGTTGCATGTAGAATTATTCAAGCTTGACATGATCAATCTTGCTTGTAGAGTGATTCGAATCTCAAACAAGTGGTCTTGCGTTGAGATATTTGATCAACAAGAATCATTCAAACTAGACATGATCGATCTTGCTTGTAGAGTGATTCAAATCTCAAACAATGTTCTTGCCCCTTGAATATTCGATCAACAAGGTAAACCAAATCTTACTTCTCTTGTAGTGATTGATCTTATCAAACACTCTCGCTAACAACATTGATCCATTTGTGAGTCAATAAGGAAAAATTTCTACACATTTATAAAGTCTGTTTCATTCCCCTCTTCAACTGACGTAGGATCTCACACTAACTTATATATCAAAGTACGTTGAGCGAAAGGCCACACTAATTAGCAAGATCTATCTTACAGCCATATAGATCACCGAGATCATTGGTAGTCGATCCGAACCAACCGGACTAACCAACTAGATTCATTCACAAATGAACACAAATAATCACAAAGTACTATTAGCAACTGCAGTAAAAATGGGGTGAGATGGGTCGCTCTTTACCGAGGCATATAACACAAAGGATAAGAATGATAAAAAGAAGAACAGTATTTGGTTTAAAAATGGTTGCAATATCTCTGTGAACTGAAGAACTGAAAGTAGGATTTGGTAGTTAGATTCAACAGCTACACGCAACACTCACAGAGAGAGAAGAACAAAGAAAGGTCAATATCCATAGGGATAGCGAATGATTTGGTCTGTTCTACTTTCTGTCACTGTTCATTGTGTTGTACGGACCGACAAAACATTTAATAAAGACATAGACAGAGACAGAGAGTGTGGGATTTGGTTAAGAAATCCTCAATTTAAGGAAAGGAAAGGAAAGAGATTGCACGTGAAAGGGTAAATGAAACATATGAGGCATGCAACGTGAAACGCTTAGCTTCGTGTTGTGTGTACTTTTTAGAAAAATGTCGGATGAAAAAACACACAAACACCAAATCTGATTACGTGATCACTGTCTTGTTCATTCTAAATGTATGGATTTGATTGAAACCCATGTTAATTGGATTTGGTTTTGTAACTTCAAAGATTTTGTTTCACTGATTTGTGGGAGGTACATTGATTATGTTGTCTATATTTGCTTAACTTAGACCTTTCTTCGAGTACAAATCTATAAATTGTGAGCTAATAGAATATGTTACTAACTTATCGAGTAATTATAGTAGTTTGAGAAATTTTCTGAGTGAAGTGACTAGAAGTGAATTAAAGTTGGTAACTCTCTGTATCGACAACAAATCTAAGATTGCACTGATGAAGAATTCGGTATTTCATTGACGTAGTAAACACATTGATATTCATTTCTATTTCATCGGGGAGTGTGTTGAAAAAACACACATCATTGTGGAGTTTGTATGCACTGAAGAGGAACATGAGAATATTCTAACTAAGGCCCTAGCAAGGGTTAGGTTTGCAAAGATGCGGGAGTTGTTGGGGTGAAGAATCTCGAACAATTGACTTATAGAATAAGTTACTAACTTATGAAGTAACTTTAGGAGAGTTTTAGCGGTTACCCTGTAGACCAAATTTAGTGTTTTAAGTAAGAAGATTGTGAGTGGTTTTTAAGTTAATCTGTTTTCACAATAGAGAGAATTGAAAAACATAAGAGCTTACGAAAGATCTCTCCACTCAAATTGTTATTTTTGTTTCGGTTGTTTGTTATGAAATATTTTGATCGTGGGTCACATCTAACATCAATGATTAAGATAAAATCTAAAATTGTTTACAAAAACAAAAAATTTTAACCTGGAAATTGATGGGCGCCCTGTTAGTATTCTCATGTTTTCGTTAGGTTTCATGAGTTTCGTTCTTATATTTGAATGGTTCTAATAAAGAATTTAAAGTGTAGTTCATTTGTAAACGTTCATAGCGTATAGTTAGGGTCATTATAGGGTTTGAGACAAACCCAAATAATAGTGTCATGTTTTTCCCACATAGCTCAAATAGTTCTAATAATTAAAACTTTTCAAGAGATTCAAGTTATGAAGGATCATTTATTGATGTGAAATATTTGAAAATACTTCATAATTAAAACTTTTAAAAATGTGTACGAACTAGTGCAATACAGTACTCTTGATTTAAAACAATCAAACATATCCAAACATTAAAACACGACCGTGCACGGTTTATAAAACAATAGTACAAAATAAAGGTATAGAATACTTAGTCCATAAAATCATAATATCTGGAAAGAAAAGACACTGATCTATGCATCTGCTCCGACCACTCCTCATAAATCATAATATTGTTTAAAGATATTGTCCTCAGATTCTTTAATGGGGTTTAGTTAGTATCCCCTAGTAGGCCCCATAATATAAGAAATACTACAAAAGAGGTTATGCTCCTCAATCAAGCCATGATTCATTTACCTATGTGGTCCCTTACTCTCTTCCGAACAAGATCACGATTGGACAATGGTTGGAGACCCTTAACTACCCCCACAAGGAGCTCACAAAATTCTTATTGGGTTCATGCCTTTTTAAGGCTCAACCCCAGTTATACCAAGTAATGCAGCATACCTCTATCGATCAAGCTAGTTTACTAAAAAAACTTAACATGTAAGCCCTTGATAGTCTCCACAAAGTACACATAAATTATAGTCAGCTCTATATGTTGGGTTTTATGTCCTAAAAACTTATAGTTTGTAAACAAAAAAACAAAAATTATTTTTAATAAAGTTATATTATTGTTGTTTATCCAGTAAAGATTGTTATTGAATAAAGTGAACTTTACAATCATTAATCTAAATCCAATAAACTAAGAACACTCTGGCTATAGTATGATTACTTGAACTATATGTACGAGACATAAGAGTTAATCAAGTTCAAGTATATAGTCAAAATGATCTATAGTATAAGGATAGAGTTGAGTACCTTATTCTGGGGACACTATGGATGTGGCTCACTTTTGTATATGATATAAACAATGTGATCATTAAATTGTACATGTGGAGACATGTGAGTAGGGGCGTCCTATGCAATGAGTATTGCATAAGATCGAACTATAAAGAAAATCACTCTCACTTTATAATGTCGTTTACTGTTGAGACTGATTTTCTTTTCATTCGATGACCTAGGTAACTCGATCTTAATCCTGAGCTAACCATGAACTTCTGTTTAATCGGAATTATCCTTAGATTTGCATGGGTGAGAGCGGCTCAAATTCGCCGACTCAATAAGCCTCTCATTTCAGGGGTAAGACTGGGTAAATGGCTGGGGACGTGGGGTGTAAGATGGAATTCACTCCTACCCATTTTTAGAGATAGAAGAGAGGTAATTTCCTCAAGTATTGACTCCACGTCTTGAACAAGGTGCCCCACCCTCTCATTGACCTGAGAGAGATTCGGTTTACTGGTTGGACCACAAACCAATTGTTCATTAGAGAATCAGTGAGACATAAGGAACAAGAAGTAACTTCAGGGGTAAAACGGTAAATTGACCTAGCTCTAGTTATGAACAACCTGTGAAGGATCGACTTACTAATCATGGTTATATCAAATAGACAGAAATATATCTATAGTAAGGGGAGTGCAACTACTAGGCTATTGTGAAATGTCCTAGTACTTAACGAATGTTGGTTAACAAGGTTAATGAGTTTAACCGGCTAATCTTAGATCGTTGGAGCCCATGATCTATAGGTTCATTAGGTTTCTCTGCTAGCTCATATCGAACTAAACCATAAAACAGTGTGACGAGTGAGTTCGAAGTGTTCGAATTCAAATTAGGGAGAATGCGCTACATATATATGATATATTTAACTTCATTTTTGTTTCATTTACGAATTAAACAAAAAGAGAAAATCTGAGATATTTAAATAAGATTTAAATATCTTAATTAAATATCTGTCGGAATTAATTGAGATTGGGATTTGAATTAATATTAAATATTAATTAAATAGTTTAATTAATCATTTAATATTACTTTACTTTGAAATGAATAATTCAAATTGATTGTTGAATCAAAATGATGAAAGTCAAAATGTTGACTTCATTTAATGTAAAAATCCATGTTAGTGGAATTTTGAGGTGTCAAAATTTGGTTAACTCAAACATGCATGCTTGGCACATAATCCCAAACATTTGAGTGAAATTTTGAGTGTCAAAATTTGGTGATCTTAAATTTACATGAACATGCACACATTACTCTATAAATAGATTGATCATGGTACATGGAAGGTTGACTTTTGGAAAAAAACCTTGAGAAAAGCCTCTCACAAACTCTCTCTTCATATATACTAAATCCCTCCTAAGTTTAGTCACTCACCTGATTCCACAATCTCGTTCTAAGGCCGGAGAATAGTGGAGAAGACACTGGTGGTGGTTCGAAACCAGTTCGTGAGGAAAAAGAAACTTGAGCGACAAAATATTAGTATTCAAACTCATTAAGTTTTAATGCTTTGAACATGCTAGCTAATTCACTATAATTAATGTACTTAGAGTGCCTAAAATCTAAATTGTTTCAGCATGTGTTATATTAACACCATCACTATAATATTATCCGAACAATCGATGACTCTGTCAAGTTCATGGTTTGGGGTTTGTTGGCCCATTAATCGTCCCCATAAAAATGCTTGAACCATAATAATAAAAAAATAAAAAATAAAAATAAAAAGGGAACCAGTTCGACTTGATTGGGCAGGCCATTCCAATAAAATCGGGTTCGACCGGTCCACTTAGTCCAGTCAGCACCAACCTCACAACAATTCTCTTGTTTGCCTGCCTCTTACTAGTGCTCATTCTTTCTTCAACCGATCTGTGCACTATAGATATCTATAACATCGCACACATTCCAGTCGGATACGTCACTTAACACTAAAATTTTGTAAAAATACATTAAAATATGCTAAAGACATTTCAGAAAAAGCATGCTTGGATATCCTTTCTAAAAAATTTTAAAAACATGCAATTTAACAAAATACGTCAACAACAAAACCATATAAAAGAAAATGACATTATTTCAAAATTTTCTAGTTCCAACCGGCTTTGACTTGAGATTCATATTAAAATGAAGGTGAGTATTAAAAATAGGGTTTAGGGTTTAGGGTTTAGGCCTCACTAAAGCACTTCCTATTGGGGTAAGATATACAACACCATCACATAGTTCATCAATCAAAATAAACGAATCTTCGTGGTTGATTTTTTAAAACACACAATGTGTAATCTATTCATTTAAAGCATTTTTCAACAATTGCTCCTTAGTAACCACTGGTTGTTGGTTATCCGATACACAGTCTATAACCCTTGCCACAAAATAATTTTCAGATATCACCTCATATAACAATTAGTAGCTAGTTACTCGAGACACAACACCACGTGAAACCTTTACCACATTTATTACATAAAAAAATCGTAGCATGCACATATGCTATCCCAAAACATTTATTATCATGATCAATAGGCATGACAGAAAACAATAAACATCCGTACAACAACATACAAATCCATCCATATTTTAAAAAACCAAACGATTTAATTTCAATAGAAAGGTCTTTTACCTCACGAATGAGCTCCTTACATTCAAACATCAAACAAATCAACCCAACTTCCCGTGATACAATGATTCCAAAACTCACACAATTACCCTCCCAAATGGTGGTTTCAACAAAACATAGTAATAGTCGAACAAAATTACATTTTTACCCTTTATGCTTACTTTTTCCTTTTCAAACCTTTTCTAAAAGTCTTGGGTACTTAAATTTGGTTAGAACATTGAAATTACTTACTTAGGCCTCTTAATCCTTGAAATGAGATGATATAGTCATGTTCGAGCCCACAAAGTACCCAGATAGATGAACATGAACTTGAATATATTGGATGTAGCTTACTCGGTCATGCCTTTGAGAACGAGCTCACGTGTCACTCATCTCATCTAGACATCCTGAACATTCATTCATCTGGGTTTTATCGAGGCATTGGCCCTCTTGTGCCCATGTCATGTCATTTACCGATATCGTACCGGATAGCGGGTGCATAATTCTACCTCCTACACACTATCGACACACCCATGCCTTCAATACTGTCCTTGAAAAACTCATTTTAAAGAAAGTCGCCCCATACATTTAACTCGAATAATGGGAAGTTGGGATGGTCTATGACATATTAATTGGTATAGAACCAAGGTGGCATAAGAAAGTATAGAAATTGCCACCCAAAGATCTGCCCACAAAGCACTTAAAACGAAAAAAAACGTCTTCACTAGCAAAAAGCCCTTCGATCTTGATCTTATATCCGATGAACTAGGACGAACAATTTAATAGGTTCTTGGATATTCTCAAGCAGCTACACATCAATTTTTCATTTGTGGAAGCTCTTAAACAATTGTCCAACCACATAGAGTATTTTAAAGGTTAACTTGAAACAATAGCACGAAAATTGTAGTGATTTATTAAAAAGTGTCACCAAAGTTAGAGGATCCTAATAGCCTTACCATCCAATGCGCCACACGAGGAAGAGATGTAGACGAGAACTATATGACTTGGGAGCGAGTATGAACTCAATGCCCTTATCAATTTCCAAGCAATTTGGATATGTGAGGCAAGACCAACAACAATTACGTTATATAATAAGATCGTTCCATAGCTCGTCCCATAGGAAAAATTAAAGATGTTCTAGTCAAAGTTCACAAGCTTGTATCATATTAGGAAGACGTGTTTCTTGTCACAGAAAATCTTGATTGATGTTCAAAAGGAAAAACTCATTATGTGAATAGTTTATAACAGGTAACTTTCAACATGCACTTGAAAGAACTATAACTATAACAGGTTGGAGAGACTAAGAACGACCAGTTTCCCTACCTTTCATTAACCAAATGTTGGATAGAATTGTTGGGAATGAGTAATGGAGCTTCCTAGATGAATATTCATGATATAAACTAGATAATAATAGCACTAAAAGATCAGGAGAAGACCACGTATACGTACACATACGAAATTTTCGTACTTCAATCGATGCCTTTTGGCCTATTTAATATACTACCAATATTCTATGAGTGCACGATGACCAATTTCTTAGATACAGTGGAAAAGACGTTGGAAGTTTAGACGGAGAATCTTCAAGTTTGTGAAGCAATTTTAGAATAATTGTCTGTAGTTATTAACAACTAACAATTTTTCTAAACTTTCTTTTTCTGAATACGATTTATTCACAACAACAAAAAGAATTGAAAAGTATAGTGCCTAATTTTTCTATTTCATTTGTTTGTTTTTGCATATTTAGATCGTTGGTCAAAACGAACAAATAATTTGTCAAATATCCAGTAGATATATTTTAAATTATTATAGAGATTCTAAACCCAAATTGTTTGTGCACATGTTTTTATCTTTAAATCTTAGCAATTGCAATTCTACTCGTGATCCAAACACACATTTGACAAAATTTTGCACACCAAGTTCAACAAAACATCTGGTCCTTGGAGGTCGTGTATAACATAGCAACGAACACATGGAAGAAAACATTAAGTTGTTGAACTGACCCTGTGTTCATTCAATCCATGTGAAAGTCTAGGATTGTTACAACTCGATTCTCCTTGACAAGGGTTGAATGAGGTTAAATAAGTTGTACATAAAGTTTTGTTAAAGGTTCACGAGTTGAAACTTGTTAGTCTTGTCCAGGTTAGAGTATGGTAAGATTGAAAGACCCCAAAACTTTTTTCCAATGGAGTTAAAATGTTATTTCTTTCTTATAGTGATACGATGAGTAGATAGCAAATCCATGCCCAAAATTATATCATAATCATTCATATTCTATATCATTAATAAAACATCTAAGGGTTAGCTAAACCCTACTACTTTGTCACTAAGTCATCAATATCGCTCTTGATGGTGTAGATACCAATAACTCATATCCTAAAGGCTCTATTTCAAGCTGAGTTTGACGAACAAATGCAAGCGCAATAAAATAATGTGCAGAGCTTGAATCACATACAGTATAAGCATAATAACAACATATAGGTAAAGTACCCGTCATCACAATATAGGTAAAGTACAGTATTCTCCACCACTTTGTTAGGTGTGGCATAAGCTTTACCTCGAGCATGACCCTGTCCACCAACACTCATTTAACCACCTTCACCTCTTGGGTTAGGTTTCTCAGTTCGTGCCACGTTAGAATTCCTCACATTTTGACACATTCTCACCGGATGATCACTCCTGTCACAACTAAAATAAGTTCTATTTATTGTTGTACAGGGTCCTTCATGAATCAAACACATCGTCTACAACTGCTCTCCCATCATCAATTGGACGTCGACGATCAACATATCATTGGACCGCCTGCGGCTGGGGTCTAGAAGAAGTTTGAGCATACTTTCGTTTACTCACCACTTGTATCTAACTACCAAATACTATAGTCACCTCTCGAAGTATTCATATCCAATCTAATGGCAGCTTTGAAAGTTGTGGCAAAATCTTGAGATGCATATGGTGACATGGTCTCAAACCTTGGATAAAGAGCTCTATCGTCTCTTCTTCCATACTAATCAAACGAGGAAAAAATTTAGATAATCGTGTAAACTCTATCTCGTACTCCTCCATCGATTATCTTGTTTTAGTTCCAAAACTGTTGTCTGATTACGAAATCGCACCAAAGCAGGATAATATTTTTTCACAAAACTCCTATTTAAATGTCAGCTAAGAAATTGTACCTCCAGTAATATCCATATTTGACTCATTTGATTTCCACCAGAAATAAGTCGGTCCTATTAACATGTATGTAGCACATTAAACTTTATGTCTTTTCGGGCAGTTCGCATATCTAAACTTCATTTCAATAGACTCGAACCATCATTCAACAACTTTAGGATTTACAACTCAATATCTAAACTTGCTTGATTAACCACCGGGGATATGACTGCAATTGGAGTTGTCTGACTCCTACAACCAGCAAGATTGTAATGCCTCCAAGGTAATAGCAACAGTCGGTTGATTCCTGGATACAACTAGTATAGTTGGCTCTAGACCCGCCTTTACTAGAGAAGTCCCCTCCAGAGGTTGTTCCTCACTCTCCTTCTCCACTCTCAACATATCGGGTTTCATATTCCTCAATAATACCATAATTTGTTACGCAAATAAATTATATGTCGCAACAAAATTTTAAATTTACACAATACTTTACATAACCTACTCATATACCACTTGCATGACCGAGACGAGATACAACAGAGTCAAACAAGAGGGATTCATACTGCCTGTCTCAGACTGTCTACAAAACCTATAACATAAGCTCTGATACCAACTTGTAACACTCGTTCATCGAAAGGCCAAATCACAAATGTTATTTTTAAATAATATCATAAAACAAACTTTTCTTTAAATTAAGTCAAATGAGTTGTTGCATATAAGAAACATAACACCTCGAGAATATAATTAAAAAATACCCTTTATAAGTTCACAAACAACAAAAGTAAAATTTACTAAAAAAATAGACTACGATCTAGATAGGATTTTCTAAAATCAACGCCTCAGTCACTCAATATCATGCCCGTCTACAAAATTCTCTAACAACCTGTAATATCATAGAATTTGACGGTCATGAATTCTTATTGTTCCTAACTTAGCATGCAGTGCTTCGGTCATGAATTTCAGAGAGATTAGTGAACTAAAAATACTCATATACAACTATCATTACTATTATTTACTTATTCATTATTATTTTTTTAATAATTATTATTATTACTATTATTTACTTATTCATTTATTTATATAGAAATAACTTTATTTTATTTTCTTTTCCTATGTTCACGTATACAAATATTACAAAGATATTCTTGTTCAACACGTTCAATGGAAACTCTAGCCTTTGAAGGTGTATAACATGATAACGACGCTTCCGGTCGATACCTCTTTATGACAACAAAGCTTCCGAGCACTCCCTCACTTCGACAACAGCGTCACGCATCTAAAAAAGAAAATGTAGAAAGGAGTGAGTATAAAAATACTTAGTAAAAAACGTATTTGTAAGCTCGCATCGCATCCTTAACTTAATAAGATACCATATGCTTTTCTTTGGACTCTAGGAAGTTCAGGTTCCTAGCTTTGGGATAATGACATCTATTATGAGCTAAACTAGTTATGTAGTTCCTTGTCCCCTCTCAAAGCTAGTTTATGGGCTCTTGACCTGCTTGTAACCAAAATAGTAGCTCTTCAAGACAACTACTTATGTAGTCTCTTATCAATATCGAAACCGGGGTAAATTTCTTGGATGAAGCATGTCTATTCGAACTTGTTTTTCCACTTGTTAGAAGCTTCTAATTTCCTGTAAATTCACTAGTAGGTTCTAATTCAAGCGAAATTAACATTAGTATCAAAATTGGAGTGAAAAACAATTCAATGGGACAAAAAGGATCTCACCACACACGCTCACGTGCCTCAATGCATTCTTTTCACACACGTCTACCACTCCGACAATTGTTCGCATAATCATCACCTGCTCCCACATTCAAGCCTTAGTAGCATGAAGGACTTCCTCTGATTATTCTCGTGGCAACACATGTCACGCACGAATGGACACGTCAAAGTAAGGTCATAGCGGGTTGCGATCAGAGTCATGGTTCTAGGGTTGAGGTGGAGCGATTTGGACGTAGGCACATCGGGTCAGGTCAAATTGGGCATCCCACTGATAGCGTGACGCGTGTTCTCCTTTCGCCCAAAATGCACAACTATTCTCCTCGCTTGACACGTGGCCCTATTCACGCCTAACGCGTGTCTTTCTCCTTCAGACATGTGTTTCCCTACGTTCTTAAATTCCATATTTCTTAAGTTATTCCAATTCTTTTCATATTCTTTGGATTTTTGGATCTTTTTTTACTTGAATCAACTTGGTTCCGTCACTAAAGTTAAGTTTTAATCATCTTCCCAACAAACTTAATTTTGTCATAATCCCTTAATTATACAAGAAATAAATTCGTCTAAAAAGTCTTAAAACTAGGGGGTACATGGTCTGAGTGGAGTTGGGTTAAGGGATTTTTTTTTACCCAACTCAAAAGTTCGGGTTGGTTAGATTGGTAACTCAACCCAACTTAAAAATTTTCACAACCCAACCTAACCTGAAAATTTTCGGATTGGATTCGGTTTAGGTGGTTAAAAAAAAATATTTTTAAAAAAAGTTTTATTTATCCACAATTTATAATTATTTAGATACAATCCTAGATAAAAGATAATTGAAAGTTTACACATAAACCCAAATCAATCTATAATTATTCAAGAAAAATACAAGATAGATCATGAAATAAAAAAAGTAATAAAAATATTAATTTAAAAACATTATATATATAAATTGTGATATAATAATTTGCAATCAATAGATAATAAATATATTAGAATTTAAAATTACTTGTCATTATTTTAAAAATACTATATAATAAATTGTGATATAAAATGTTGTTATCTAATTGTGATATAATAATGTTGTAATCAATAGATAATAAATATATTAGGATTTAGGATTACTTCTCTCAATCTTATAATAAATCTTTAAATCAATTGAAATTAATTTTTCTATAAATAGATCCGAGTTTAAAATTTTGTCTCAATTTTATAACAAAAATATTAGTTTAAAAATACTATATTTATAAATTGTGATATAATAATGTTGTAATCAATAGATAATAAATATTAGGATCGCACAACAACGTATACACTCGATCTAGATGAACACAAGGAATAGAAAAAATTGCAAGGAGAACTCTAGCTAAAGGATTTATATTGATGACTTCAAGTATGAGAGAATACAGAAAGTACTTTCAAAACTATGCGAGGGATATATATATGGTTTAGCTTACTATATTTAGCTTTACTAGATATAAATCATTACTATATATAATTATTTACCATATATAGTTTACGGATATAACTTTTTACTATGCATATTATTTACTATTTACTATTTATGACAATTTATTTTATATATCATTTACCAAATATAGTTTTACTCTATATAACCGTTGATTCAGCTATAAACAAGCAGCAAGCTCCATAACCTAACAATTCTCCCACTTGGAGACTAATCCAGTCAACCAAGAATTTTATTCTCAAACGATCATGAATATCTTCACTACAACATACCAATTGAGTTTTTGCACAACCTCAATATTCCAACATCAACACATTTTGTCAACATGTTTGCTGGATTCTTTGCACCCTCTATCTTCTCAAAACACATCACCATCTTCCACTAACCTACGAGTGAAATGGCATTGCCTTTCGTGTTTTATCTTTAAATGATAGACCATGTTCCTCGCCAACTGTATGACACTCTGACTATCTCTATAAAGAAACTCTTTGTGCTGCTTCTTGCCCAATTCTTCTAGATAGTCAGTCATCCATATCATCTTATTTCCAACTTCAGCTATTACACGTACTCAACCTCAGTACAACGCATTTTTGAAGCCTAGACGTCCCATCATCCATGGCTTGCTTCAACTTGGTTGTATACTCCAACTGTAAGGCCTCCTCAAAGGGTTGTGGTTCCCTTTTATCAGCAACAGATAGTGTAATGAAGGTACATACATATCTGGTACTCTGATAGTATAGGATGATCTTCTCAACACCGGTTCAGGTGTCACTTGCTCTACTGCTGGTTCCTCCGCAACAACCTCAGGAGTTTGTTGAGTATTTGCTACAAGATCACTAGGTGATTTTCTCTGCAACTCAACCTCAACTCTCACTTGCTTTGTTGTCTTGGAACCTTGCTCCACATCTGGTTCTTCAGTAGTAGTCTCAAGAGTTTCTTGAATATCTGCTACAACATCACTAGGTGAGTTTCCCTGCAACTCAAGCTCAACTCTCACTTGCTTCGTGGTCTTGGAACCTTGTTCCAAATCTGGTTCCTCAGCAGTAGTCTCAAGAGTTTCATGAATATCTGCTACAATATCACTAGGTGAGTTTTCTTGCAACTCAAGCTCAACTCCCACTTACTTTGTCAAACCTTGCTCCACATATGGTTCCATTTCCAACCGCACTTTCTTCAATTCTCTGGCGGTCCTTGTGAAGCTAACTCGTTTCTGCTTGCCCATAACATAGTTCTCACAATGACCCACATCAACAGATTTCAGACCTTCTAAAACTCCTTTCGCAGCCAATGTCTTCATTCCTTTCACGCTCATATGTCCAAGTCTATTGTGCCATAGACTTGAATTTGAAGCACTCTCAGCAATAGCAGCTATGTTCATACACCCTGCAGTGGTGTATAAGGTTCCAGATTTTGAGCCACGTGCTACCATCGTAGCACCCTTCATAATCTTCCACGAACTCTTCCCTAACTTTGTTGCATAACCTGTGTTGTCCAACTGACCAATAGAGATCGGGTTCTTTTTTAGATCAGGAATATATCTGACATCCTTTAATGTCCACTGATTTTTTGTCGGAGTTTTTATGCAGACATCTCATTTTTCTTTAATCTCCAAATCTTTGTTGTCAGCAAGATACACCTTCTCGAAATTTCCAGACTTGAAATTCCTGAACAACTCTTTATTTGGAGACGAATGAAAAGATGCACCTGAATCCAAAATCCATGATTCAATCGAACTGTCCACGCTGAGGATTAGAGCATCCCCAATGTCTTCTGCTGAATTTATAGAATCATCATCATCTCCAGATTTGTGATTCTGCTTCCTCTTTGGTCTTGTACAACCTATCCGAAAGTGACCTTTTTCTCTACAATTTCAACACGTTACGTTTGGTCTATTTGGAGATTTTTCTCAGTTCTTTGATTTTGATCGCCCTTTGTTTGGGCCCTTCGGTTTACTTCTTCCCCGTTGGTCAACACTGAGAGCACTACCAGATGAATTTCCAATTTCTTGTTTGTGAGTACTTTCGCTGAGAACTACATCTCGAATTTCATCAAACTTCAGTTTATCAGATCCTCGCGAACTGCTGATTGCAGCAACAACAGTATCCCACGACTCGAGTAAAGATGACATCAAAATCAATGTTTTAATTTCATCCTCGAAATTAACTTCCACCGAACTTAGTTGACTTACAATCATATTGAATTCATTTATATGATCAACAACAGATCCACCTTCATACATCTGTAGATTGAACAATCTCCGCATAAAATACACCTTGTTCATAGCACCTTCATCAGATTTGACGTTGTCTTCTCTTTGATGATGTTAAACGTCACGTTTCTGGATAACGTCAACCGGATCATCCCAAAGGCTTTTCGATCCTTGAGCTTCTACTGCTCCGTGGTCATGGTATCCAGCATCACCCCCAACAAGGGTTCGTGAAGACCTTTCTGATACAGATAATCTTCAATCTGCATTTTCCAAAAACTGAAATCGGATCCATCGAACTTCTCAATTCCAATCTTTGAACTTTCCATCTTCACAGATCGTGGTGAATTTCGCCTAGCTCTGATAACAGTTATTAGGATCGCACAACAACGCACACACTCGATCTAGATGAACACAAAGAACATGATAGAGAAAATTTCAAGGAGAACTCTGGCTAAAAGATTTATATTGATGACTTCAAGTATGTACAGTAAGAGAGAATATAGAAAGTACATTTTCAAAGCTCTGCCCGAGCGGATATATATATGGTTTAACTTACCATATTTAGCTTCACTAGATATAACCATCTACTATATATAACTATTTACGATATATAGCTTTACCCGATATAGCTTTTTACTATACATAGCTATTTACTATAATTTACTTTTATATGTCATTACCAAATATAGTTTTAGTATAACCGTTCATTTACTAAATATAGTTTTACTATGTATAGTCAGCTATAAATAAACTACTAAATATAGCTTTACTATGTATAGCCATTATTCCGCTATAAATAAACAGGCTCATAACCTAACAAATAAATATATTAGAATTTAGAATTATTGTCTCATTTTTATAACAAAATCTTTAAATCAACTGAAACTAATTTTTTATTATCCTTTTTATTGATTCAATTTATTATTTTATTTTAAGTATAGATGGAAAGAAGCTATATGTATAATAAAAAGAATTAATGTATTTGATTGGCGTCAAACTCAAGTGTGAGTATTTTAAGTTAGGACAAAATACCACTTTGGTAAACTCATCATTAATATAAATTTCTTAGTATATTTTATATATTTTTATTTGGCTCAGGTGAACCCGAAGGTTTTGTCCCATGAACCCGAAATCGAACCGAGTAGTTCGGGTTTAGAAAAATGAACCAAAACCAACCCAAAAAGCTAATCCAACCCAACCCAACCCTTATAATTCAGGTTGGGAAGGTCCGGATTGTCGAGTTGTTGAGTTGAATCTACACCCCTACTCAAAACTATAAAACTCATTGTTCTTGATGTTCGCCAGAACTCCTCTTTACGGTTTGATTCAACACGAGGTTTATTCATGAAAATTGTGCAAAATTATATCACGAACAACACATTAAAATTTCATGACCTAATTCCTCATAAATCTTACAGATATGGAGAAAAAACGGAATTAAAAAGTCAAAAGTCTTACCTCTCATTTCTTGACGATTTTGGACAATTCAAATGTCGAGATTGAATGTCCTCATAGTTCTTAGTAAGTTTTGTGAAGGAAGTTTGATTATGATCGAATCCCAAGTGACCATAAGGTCTCTCCCCCTTTCTTACTTTTTCTTTCCGGTAAAAATGACCAAAATACCCCTCCAAACTTGATTTAACATTTTTTTTCAATTTTTCACTATTTTCGTTTATATTTATATTTTTTCTAAGCTACTTAGAAATCAGATATTAATCCTCATTCCCGCTCGGACTTTACATTTACCTTTCTTTAATATAAACTATATTAAAAAATAGAAATTATCCATTAAATAATTTTTAAAAAGATATTCGAAAACAAGAAAAATTCTTCCAATCCAATCTAACTCAATCTCTATTAAATTTTCATAAAAATAAATAAAAACTTTCGAAAAAATTTAAAATATATATTTATAAGAACGATAAATGAAATAGGTAGCGAAAACGATAAAAAACATGCCTCATCGTAACAACTTCTCGAACTCATATTCTACTTTCTCCCTCCCTTAATCATGAGAGAGACAAAATGGTGTGGCCTCTCAAATCAAACTTACATGTGGTTCTTTATATATATATATAATATATATATATATACATATATCATGACAAATTATTTTAAATTTATAGTGATATAAAATTACCCATAATTACCAATGGTTAAAGTATTAAAATGAACCCTACAAAATTACCATGGTAAAGATAAGTTAGAGACTAAAGTAGAAGGTATGAATCTGACCATACTGTTATTGTCATTGACTACTGAAATTAGCTGCAAGTCAATCATAGTGTTTTACATACAAATTTGATCTTATTATGTGTAAAGCAAAGCAAACATTGTTGATAGTGTGTTAGATCGAGCTTTCGTATTACAATTTGCCTAGTCTAGATAAGGTAGAATGATTTCATCGTTGCATTTATGAAAATTACTAAAATACCCTTATATTACTCTTCTTAAATCTATCTACTTTTACTTTTACCACTCGATTATCTACCTCATTGACCACTAATATCAGCTACCATCCATCACCATTTCTACCCACTTTCATTGTCACGTTTGGTGACCATTGCTGGCTATCGTGAGACAATGATAGTGCCACACATCAACTCGTTGCCACGAGCAACCACTACTGCCTTTCGGAAACCATCGATTACTATTAAGTGTTGAGCAAAGCAGACATGTTTATAATATAAGTCTTACTAGATAACTCGATTTGAATCTAAAGGAGCTAGTTTAAACCAAACTAAATGTAAGAGTTCAGGCCCACCACTAGCCAATATTGTTCTTTTTGTGATTCCCCTTTTGGGATTCCCCTCAAGGTTTTAAAACGTGTCTGCTGGAGAGAGGTTTGTACATCCTTATAAGAAATGGTTCGTTCCCCTCTCCAACTGATGTGAGATCTCACCATCCACCCCTTGAAGGTTTAGTGTTCTTGCTGGCACACCAACTGGTGATTGGCTCTGATACCATTTATAAAAGTACAAACCCACCGCTAGTAGATATTATCCTCTTTAAGCTTTTCCTATGGGCTTCCACTCAAGGTTTTAAAATCTGTCCTCCAAGGGAGAGGTTTCCACACCCTTATAAAAAATGTTTCCTTTCCCTCTCCAACCGATATGAGATCTCACAATCCATTACCCTTAAAGGCCCAGCATCCTCGTTGGCACACCACCCGATGACTGGCTCTGATACCATTTGTAACAGCCTAATCCCACCGCTAGCAGATATTGTCCTATTTGGGTTTTTCCTTTCTGCACTTCCCCTCAAGTATTCAAAATGTGTCTGCTAATGAGAAGTTTTCACACCCTTACAAGGAATGATTCGTTCCTGCCCTTGGGGGCCAACGTCCTCGACACACTATCCAGTGACTATCATTTATAACAGCGCAACCCATCACTAACAGATATTATCTTCTTTAGGTTTTCTCTTTTGGGCATCCCCTCAAGGTTTTAAAACGCGTCTACTAGGAAGAAATTTCTAAACTCGGATAAGAAATGCATCGTTCCTCGAAGAAAAAAAAAAACAACAATATGATATGATCTTGAAATGCAAATGCAAGGGAGAGTGGGGCATAAATGAATGTTAAAGTTTGTTGTTTTTGGCATTAAATAAAGGTGCATGCATGCATTCATTCTCGATCTTATTATATATGAATAATAATAATAATAATGCATACAATATGGGATGTCTACAAATGCATAGCTTTTTTAATTAATGTCTATGGAATCTTATCTTATACCATACTATTCCTTTGCCCATATGTCCCACCATCTCAACATTTTCATATGTTTTTATATCACAACTTAAAACATCATGTGATGATGTGTGACATTTGCTATCCCTCACCTCATTCCCACCACTTACTCCCCATTCTTTTTTTAATAGTTCTACGTTATTCGTACACTATTTTAGGTCTCTTCGGATAATATCCATTTCTATTTTTCAATGCTATTTGGGTTCGAGCGTAAGTCAGTGATGCTTTCAGCTACTAGACTCCTGCCATCTAAGCTGCAGCACGATACTTGTATTGCTCTCCCACAATCATGTTTTCACGGTTTAGGTTGTTCCCATTTTGCTCGCTGCTACTACGAGAATCCCTTTTTCTTTCTTTTCTTCTAGCTACTAATATGCTTCTGTTCGCCATGTTGTCTCTTACCTACCGATAGATTTAGTAGCAATTTAAAAAGCTGACCTATTTGAGAATCTCCGAAACTACGTTTATTTTCAACTCCTTGATTTTCATTTACAATTTTAAAAGATTTCAATTCTAGCACGAACCTAGAAACTTTCATAGAAGTTAAGGGTAATATTGTAATTTTTTAAATAATTAAGACATTTTTTAAACAACCAACAAAGTTTATATTATATATATATAATTCATTTATTTTTGTTAAAAGAAAACAAAATATAAAACGAACCGAAAAATAGAATATTCTTTAAAATTTAAAGTTGGAGATGGAGATTTAAACTTTAATTTTAAATTAAAAGGAAAATTCAAGGAATAAATTTTAAAAAATTAAAAACTAAAATAGAATATTCTTTAAAATTAAAAAAAATAAATTATTAGATAATAAAATTTAAAAAAGAAATTGTATGTAATAAGTCCTATATATATATATATATATATATATATATATATATATATATATATATATATATATATATATATATATAAGTGATATCCAGCTGTGACAAATTTGTTTTGAGATAAAAAATGATTCCATCCCATCCAAGTTGAATTATATATATTCTAGGAAGGAGGCTGCTTGGTTTGACTTTGACTATTCAAAACAGTGCCCATTTCTTTTCTTTTTTATTTTAAATAAAATAAAATAAAATAAAATATTAGACTTTTTATCAAAATTATATTCACTGCCATCCAAAAGTTGTTAGGAGAAATGGAACCCACCAATTAGACTTTTTATCAAAATTATATTCACTGCCATCCAAAAGTTGTTAGGAGAAATGGAACCCACCAATAGGAACCACAATGCAAAACTATATATATATATATATATATATATATATATATATATATATACACACCGAACACGAAAGAGATAAGTGATATATATATATATATATATATATATATATATATATATATACACACCGAACACGAAAGAGATAAGTGATAAACTTGTGATAAGACTGAACTAACTTTTCTTTTTGGATAGAGATGATGTATGCTAACCGAGGACAAGCTAGCGAGCTAGAGACTACAGTGAATCTATTTTAACTTTTCTTTTTAGGTATAGATGATGCAGGCCAACCGAGGACGAGATTAGCAAGCTAGAGACTACAAGAAATCTATTTTTAAATATAGATGATGCTGGTCAACCGAGGACGAGACCAGTGAGCCAGAGACTACAGTGAATCTATTTTAACTTTTCTTTTTAGGCATAGATGATGCAGGCCAATCGAGGACGAGATGACGAGCTAGAGACTACAGTGAATCTATTTTAACTTTTCTTTTCATGTATAGATGATACAGGCCAACCGAGAACGAGATCAAGCAAGCTAGAGTCTACAGGGAATCTATTTTGACTTTTCTATCCAGATATAGATGATGGAGGCCAACCGATGACGAGATTAGCAAGCTAGAGACTACAAGAAATCTATTTTTAAATATAGATGATGCTGGTCAACCGAGGACGAGACCAGTGAGCCAGAGACTACAGTGAATCTATTTTAACTTTTCTTTTTAGGCATAGATGATGCAGGCCAATCGAGGACGAGATGACGAGCTAGAGACTACAGTGAATCTATTTTAACTTTTCTTTTCATGTATAGATGATACAGGCCAACCGAGAACGAGATCAAGCAAGCTAGAGTCTACAGGGAATCTATTTTGACTTTTCTATCCAGATATAGATGATGGAGGCCAACCGATGACGAGATTAGCAAGCTAGAGACTACAAGAAATCTATTTTTAAATATAGATGATGCTGGTCAACCGAGGACGAGACCAGTGAGCCAGAGACTACAGTGAATCTATTTTAACTTTTCTTTTTAGGCATAGATGATGCAGGCCAATCGAGGACGAGATTGACGAGCTAGAGACTACAGTGAATCTATTTTAACTTTTCTTTTCATGTATAGATGATACAGGCCAACCGAGAACGAGATCAAGCAAGCTAGAGTCTACAGGGAATCTATTTTGACTTTTCTATCCAGATATAGATGATGGAGGCCAACCGATGACGAGATTAGCAAGCTAGAGACTACAAGAAATCTATTTTTAAATATAGATGATGCTGGTCAACCGAGGACGAGACCAGTGAGCCAGAGACTACAGTGAATCTATTTTAACTTTTCTTTTTAGGCATAGATGATGCAGGCCAATCGAGGACGAGATGACGAGCTAGAGACTACAGTGAATCTATTTTAACTTTTCTTTTCATGTATAGATGATACAGGCCAACCGAGAACGAGATCAAGCAAGCTAGAGTCTACAGGGAATCTATTTTGACTTTTCTATCCAGATATAGATGATGGAGGCCAACCGATGACGAGATTAGCAAGCTAGAGACTACAAGAAATCTATTTTTAAATATAGATGATGCTGGTCAACCGAGGACGAGACCAGTGAGCCAGAGACTACAGTGAATCTATTTTAACTTTTCTTTTTAGGCATAGATGATGCAGGCCAATCGAGGACGAGATTGACGAGCTAGAGACTACAGTGAATCTATTTTAACTTTTCTTTTCATGTATAGATGATACAGGCCAACCGAGAACGAGATCAAGCAAGCTAGAGTCTACAGGGAATCTATTTTGACTTTTCTATCCAGATATAGATGATGGAGGCCAACCGATGACGAGATTAGCAAGCTAGAGACTACAAGAAATCTATTTTTAAATATAGATGATGCTGGTCAACCGAGGACGAGACCAGTGAGCCAGAGACTACAGTGAATCTATTTTAACTTTTCTTTCCAGATATAGATAATGCATGCCAACCGAGGACGAGATTGGCGAGCTAGAGACTACCGTGAATCTATTTTAACTTTTCTTTCTAGATATAGATAATGCAGGCCAACCGAGAATGAGATCGGCGAGCTAGAGACTACAGGAAATCTATTTTAACTTTTCTTTCCAAATATAGATAATGCATGCCAACCGAGGACGAGATTGGCGAGCTAGAGACTACCGTTAATCTATTTTAACTTTTCTTTCCAGATATAGATGATGCAGACCAACTGAGGACAAGATCGGCGAGCTAGAGACTACGAAAATCTAGTTTAACTTTTCTTTACAGATATAAATGATACAGGCCAACTGAGGACGAGACCAGCGAGCCAGAGTCTACCGTGAATCTATTTGAACTTTTCTTTCCAACTATAGGTGATGCAAGCTAACTAAGAACGAGATAAGCTAGAGACTACAGAAAATCTATTTCTGAGTCTGTTTTGTGTACACATGGTTTTCTCAAATGAAAACTTACTCTAGCTATTTTTGTGTGATAAAAAGTCCTAGTTTCACATGTTTTACTTGTATGTATGAAAATGTTTTGGTTATATAACTGGTTTTCAAACTAAATTATAGATATTAGTGGCTCCTGTGAATAGAGTTTTAGATTAGCGGGTCTTTCAAGTTATGTATAAAAAAATCATTGAGAGAGATAATGAAATGAACCAGCATACACAGAATCTTAGGCCAAAAGTCTGTCTGTTTTCAATCCATATTTTATTTCAACAAGGAAGAGGGAAGGAGGGAGAGAGGCCTGGTTTGTTTGGTCTAGTCTGGTCCAAGAATCTGCTTCTTTGAGGGTTTGGGTCCACCCCGTTTTGCCCATTTCCTCTAAGCCGATCGCCATTAATGAGTAAATCAAGCTCTGCAACTCCACCCTCATCGGCAAAACCCTCATGGGTCCTCCCTTATCGGACCCAACCCCTCACCGATTTCTACACCCTTGGCAAGAAGCTCGGCCAAGGCCAATTTGGAACCACTTTTCTTTGCACCCACAACCAAACTGGGTTCAACTACGCCTGTAAGACCATCCCTAAGCGCAAGCTTCTGTGCAAAGAGGACTATGACGATGTTTGGAGGGAGATTCAGATAATGCATCATTTGTCTGAACATCCCAACATCGTTAGGATCAAGGGCACTTATGAGGATCCGGTCTCTGTTCATTTGGTGATGGAGCTTTGTGCGGGTGGGGAGCTGTTTGATAGGATCGTTCAAAAGGGTCATTACAGTGAGCGAGAGGCGGCTAAGCTAATTGGGGTTATTGTGAGTGTTTTGGAGTCTTGTCATTCGCTTGGAGTTATGCATAGAGATCTTAAACCTGAGAACTTCCTGTTTCTAAGTGTGGATGAAGATGCTGCTCTTAAGGCTACTGACTTTGGGCTCTCTGTCTTCTACAAGCCAGGTTTCTTTTCCCCTTTTGGGTTCATTTTCTTCTGCAAATCTCATATCTATTTCTCTGCCTTTTGGATATGAAATTAGTGTTTCAGGCTTCATTGATCTGTTCTATATTGACCATTTCCACTTTTTTCTCCACAAAAATCGATAGCCATTGCCAAGATAGAGGTCTCTTACTCTCGATCTTTTCAGCAAATTGTTGAGGATTGTTGAGAGAGAGTCTCGTATTGGCTAATTAAGGGAATGGTCATGGGTTCATAAGTAACGAATACATCACGATTGGTATGAGGTATGAGGCTTTTTGGGGAAGTCCAAAGCAAAGTCATGAGAGCTTATGCTCAAAGTGGACAATATCATACCATTGTGGTGATTCGTGATTCCTAACATGGTGTCAGAGTTATGTCCTTAACTTAGCTATGTCAATAGAATCCTCAAATGTCGAACAAGAAGTTGGGACCCTCAAAAGTGTAGTAAAAAAGTGACCCAAGTGTTGAACAAAGAGTGTACTTTGTTCGAGGACTCCAGTGGAGTCGAGCCTCTATTAAGGGGAGGTTGTTCGAGGGCTTCATAGGCCTCAGGAGAGACTCTATAGTGTACTTTGTTCGAGGGGGGATTGTTGGGAGGGAGTCCCACATTGACTAATTTAGGGAATGATCATGGATTTACAAGTAAGAAATGCATCTCCATTGATATGATGCATTTAGGAAAACTAAAAGCAAAGCCGTGAGAGCTTATGCTCGAAGTGTATAATATCATACCATTGTAGAGATTCGTGATTCCTAAAACAAATTATGTGTCGACTCAAATCTTCTGCTTAGAACTTGATTTATGATGAAATAAAGATTTGTATCAAAATGAGGAAGAGTACCTTATTTCATACAAGTTTTATCATCGTCCAGCATCGTGTTGGGACGGTCCCCAATATTGAATATGTAGTGTGCATAATAACAAATAGGATTAACCCTGCAAAGTAAAGGGTCTCTCAGAAATTATGATTGAACAAAGGAAACAGAATGGATTGTATCTACACTATTAGGAATCACGACTCTCCACAATGGTATGATATTGTCCACTTTGAGCATAAGCTCTCGTAGCTTTTCTTTGGGCTTCCCTAAAAGACCTCATACCAATGGAGGTATATACCTTACTTATAAGCCCGTGATTAACCCCTTAATTAACCGATGTGGGACTCCTCTCCCAACAATTCCTCAACCTACATTCAACATACACTCAACATACACAATGTAGTGCTAAGCTACTACTCAACCTTATTCTTTACATTTTCTTGAACTTTCTGTGTTCTTAGATCTTAAATTGTTTGCAGGGGAAACGTTTTCGGATGTTGTCGGTAGTCCATACTACGTCGCACCAGACGTGTTACGCAAGCATTATGGACCGGAATCTGATGTTTGGAGTGCAGGGGTTATCTTATATATCCTATTAAGTGGGGTACCTCCATTTTGGGCAGGTAGCTACTAGAAATCCTTAGGTGTATGCATAAATGACATATCCTGGAAAGTTTTGGATGAGTAACACTTTCGACAGAGTTTCGTTATCGATAATTTTCTCCGTTCTTTGTACTACAGAAACTGAAATAGGGATCTTCCGACAGATATTACAAGGACGACTGGATTTCGAATCGGAACCGTGGCCTGGCATTTCAGCAAGCGCAAAGGATCTTATACAGAAAATGCTTGACAGAAATCCAAAGAGAAGGCCCACTGCTCATGAAGTCCTATGTAAGTTTAGGTTCCTAGCATTGAGCTATATGACTGGCGAGTCAGGGTGATATGTTGTTCTAAGGTTTATAAATTTCGAAACCTTTGTGTATCAGGTCATCCATGGATTGTAGATGACAAAGTTGCCCCAGATAAACCTCTCGACTCGGCGGTATTATCACGGTTGAAGCAGTTCTCGGCTATGAATAAGCTAAAGAAAATGGCTCTAAGAGTAAGTTTTTGTAAACTACTGAAGGAATAATTTGAAATCGTATGATATACGACGTACATCGTGTCACTTGTCGAATCTGCTAGATTTTAACATGATTAGTTACGGCATCATCAAAAAGTTGATGATGATATTGAATATCAGAGTGCTTAGCGTCTAGGTAATTGTTGAACATGTGAGATGTCATATCAGTTGAAGAGGGGAACGAAGCATTCCTTATAAGGGTGTGGAAACCTCTCTCTAACAAACGCGTTTTAAAATCGTGAGGCTGATGGCAATACGTAATGGGCCGAGCAGTGGGACTGGGCTATTACAATTGATATTAGAGCCAGACACCGAGCGGTGTGCCAGTGAGGACGTTAAGCCCCCAATGGGGGTGGACTGTGAGATCTCATGTCGGTTAGAGAGGGGAACGAAGCATTTCTTATAAGAGTGTGGAAACCTCTCCCTAACAAACGAGTTTTAAAATTGTGAGGCTAACGACGATACGTAACGGGCCTAAGCGGACAATATCTGCTAGTGGTGGGGTTGGGCTGTTATAAATGGTATCTGAGCTAGACACCGGGCGGTGTGCTAGCGAGGACGTTAGACCCCCAAGGGGGGTGGATTGTGAGATCTCACAATAGTTGGAGAGGGGAACGAAGCATTCCTTATAAGGGTGTGGAAACCTCTCCCTAGCAAACACGTTTTAAAACTGTGAGAATAATGACGATACGTAACGAGCAAAAACGGACAATATCTGCTAGCGGTGGGGTTGGGCTGTTACAAATGATATCAAAGCCAGACACTGGGCGGTGTGCCAGCGAGGATACTGACCCCAAGGGGGGTGGATTGTGAGATCCCACATTGATTGGAGAGGGGAACGAAGCATTCCTTATAAGGGTGCGTAGACTTCTCCCTAGCAGACGCGTTTTAAAACCATGAGGTTGATGACGATACATAACGAGCCAAAGTGAACTATATCTACTACCAACGGGGTTGGGCTGTTTCAAATGGTATTAGAGCTAGACACTGGGTGGTGTGCCAGCGAGGACGTTGGGCCTCCAAGGGGGGTGGATTGTGAGATCCCACATGATTGGAGAGGGGAACGAAGCATTCCTTATAAGGGCGTGGAAACCTCTCCCTAGCAGACGCGTTTTAAAACTGTGAAGCTGACGGTAATATGTAACAGGTCAAAGTAGACGATATCTATTAGCAATGAGCTGAATTCTAAATTCTTATGACTGATGGTAGGTAATTGCTGAAAGGCTTTCCGAAGAAGAAATTGGGGGACTGAAAGAGTTGTTCAAGATGATAGACATGGACAACAGTGGAACGATAACCTTCGACGAACTAAAAGAAGGCTTGAAACGAGTCGGCTCGGAACTTATGGAGTCTGAGATTAAGGATTTGATGGATGCAGTAAGAAATAAAGCTTTCTTCTACTTATGAATGCTTACTTTCGACGCAAACTGATGATGTTATGTTTGGCAGGCAGACATTGACAATAGTGGAACCATCGACTATGGTGAATTTCTTGCTGCTACAATCCATCTGAATAAACTAGAAAGGGAAGAGAACTTGTTGTCGGCCTTCTCATATTTTGATAAGGATGGTAGTGGTTTCATAACCATTGATGAACTTCAACTAGCCTGCAAAGAGTTTGGCTTGAGCGATCTGCATCTCGACGACATGATCAGTGAAATCGACGAAGACAATGTTAGTTACTCTTACATCTCCCTCATTCTCTGTAACAGCTCAAGCACACTGCTAATAGTCCGTTTTAGCTCGCTACGTATTGCTGTCAGCTTCACGATTTTAAAATGCGTCTGCTAGGGAGAGGTTTCCATACCCTTATAAAGAATATTTCGTTCTCTTCCCCAACCGATGTGGGATCTCACAATCCACCCCCTTTGGCGCTCAGTGTCTTCGTTGGCACTTGTTCTCTTCTCCCATCGATGTGGGATCCCACAATCGACCCCCTTCTGGGCCCAGCGTCCTTTCTGGCACATCGCCTCGTGTTCACCCCCTACGGGGCTTAGCCTCCTCGCTGACACATTGTCCCATGTTTGGCTCTAATACCATTTGAAACCGCCCAAGTCCACCGCTAGCAGATATTATCCTCTTTAAGCTTTCCCTGCTAGTAGATATTGACCTTCCCTCCCAAACTTACCGAGTTTTAAAATGCATCATCTAGAGAGTGGGATCTCACCTTTATCCTCTTCCTTCTATCTGATTTCGATTATACAAATGAATCAACAAGTTAAGACCAATGATTCCCTAAATTTTGATGTCAATTCAAAGCGTTTGATTGTTTTTGCTTTCCCCTCCCTGATATCTGTATAAATGTTCAACTGTCTCTATTCCTATTCGTATGTATTGATGAAACTTCTTTGGTTCTGTTTGGGGTTCATGCCAGGACGGGCGTATAGACTATGGCGAATTTGCAGCAATGATGAGAAAAGGCAACGGAGGAGTGGGAAGGAGGACGATGAGAGGACCGATGAATTTAGGAGAAGCTCTCGGCCTATCAACAAGTGCCAACAACCAATCTATTGATAATCCTACCTAAGAAGCTTACATATTACCTGTATGAATCCTATTTTAGTTCCATGAACGTTTCGATAAAACAAAAACTAAACATCCTTACTGTTGCGATTCTCATTTGAGGAACAGATATTTAAATAGAAGGCATCAGATGAAATTATTTCAGCAATAGCAACAGATTATAAGAATTATTACAGCAACAAAGGCTTAGAAAAGATTATTGTCGTTGCATTTCTTTCAGATGAAGGTATAGAACGTAAGATGCATGTCAGTTCATGAAGCAGAGGACTTGTTGGGCAGTACTCTAATGTTGAAACAAGTTTATAACTACAATTTGCTTGAGATGGCAAGGTACTTGGTGTGGCGACCCTGAGCAATAATTTTACCATTGCCTTTTCTCCTCAATTCAACATTAATTACTGCAATGGTTTTTCCCAATCGCAAAACCTTGGCGTCGATCTCGATTTCCTCCTAAAACAGTAGACAGAAAGTAGGATACAAACACTTGAGAATGGGTTCAATGGGAAGGATACAAAGAAATGACTACAGATACATCATACATTTTGATGATGCCCATTTGTTAACCATTAATTTTGAACTCAGATGTCTCAATATACATTATGATAAACTCAAGTTGCAATTAATATCACATTAAAGAAGAACAAAGTCATTTATTCTTGAATGGTTACAAAATTTAGGTGGATGATAATCTAAAGTTATGATGTTTTATGACTAAATTTTAAGACTTTTTATTTATTTTAAAGTTACATTTGCATAGAGACTAATTAATGACATAAAATATGAAGATTACAATTCGTGAAATGTCTTATGGAAGGTGAATTTTATTTTGAGACTATATAAAACCAAATATGTTTTCTTTGTAAAATAACTTGGAAAATGTAGTATAAAGAGCATATGTGATTTGTTTCAGTCCATGTCTAAGTTTCTTTATAATTCTATATAGTTTACCTTACATGCTTAGAATCATTCAAATTTGACAAGATTAATCTTATTTTGTTATTTGTGAAGTGATTTAAATTTTAACCAAAAAAAAAAAATTGAGATAAAATATTTGATCAATAAGGTAATCTAAATTTTACTTTTTGTTTGGATGATTTCTTATTGTTTTGGATGCGTTTGAATATTTAGATCTAAAAGGTCTTTTTATTTAATGAGGTTGTTAGATTTGAACTTCTTACAACCATTTGAGATAAAATCATCTCAATTTTAGAGTTTTAGCATTTGTAATCTATGGGTTTGGAGTCTCAGCATTTGTAATCTAGGGTTTTCATATCTAATATTTTCAAAATCTAAGCCAAATTTTTTAAAATATATATATATATATTCTTTGTGGATTAGAATTCAAATGTTTTCTAGAGAAATATGAAAATCAACCTAAAGAAATGGAGAAAAAACCAGCACAATTTCAAAACTCATTAAAGCTTACAGTTTTCATTTGTACATAAAGAAATAAGCTTTTATTAAACAAATGAAAGTACCAAAATCAAAACATACACACAGGAAAAACAAAAAACTATCATACCAGTCTGTATAGTACCTTTTAATAGATAATACAATGACTTAACCAATTAAGCTACACTTAGCTAAGCCATCCTCCAAATTTAACTTCAGATTAAAATCCTATAAAAATCAACTCCTTTTCTCTAAAACTCACCTAGAATCGCCATCTGCCCTGGATTATCTATGTGTAGCAGATTAAAAATCCAAGAACATGATTCTTAAAAGATCCAAGGAAGTCTTTACTAGCTCTAAGAACATCAGACAACTCTGCTAATAGCAGTAGAGCGTAAGTGTGCTCACGTTCTGTTTCACATGGAAAAATTATTTGTCCTCATTTTCCGTGACATATCCGACCACTCTCGAGAGCTTATTCTAATAGCTTGAAGTTTTTAATCCGATATTAATTTTAATAATATCAAAACATACAAATATATTTCTGTTCACTTGCGTTTGTGTCTTGGAATGAAACTGATATCTAAGCGTAAAGTTAAGTTTCACTTTAACTGAATCCACACATTCCTTTCACGTAAGTCATCACGCCTTGTGTTATGTGTTTTCAAGTCACTTAATCCAATGTTCATACCCTTATAACTCAGATTCTTCAACTATTTGCCCATGAATTGCTCTCTAAGAGAACAAATCATGAAAATCCAGTTATTCTTTTCCCTTTTCCCAATGACAGTGAGGGCAGAGGGGATCTTTACACTATTTACATCACTGGAAAAAATGTGTGGTGTGCAATATATCATCGGGTAGGAATCTGAACATAAAGCTTCTTATTAAGAGTTGAAATTCAGATTGACAGTAATTGGACCAGAAATTTCAAATTCCGTATCTGCTATTAGGTTAAAATGAAAATTAGAGAGACCGAGCAATGTGATCAACAGTAACGGAAAAGTGAAAGGTAGAAAAAGTGGAAAGTGGAACTCACGTCGAGATAAGCAGCATCCAGATAGGAGAGGTTAATTTCAAGGGAGACTCCAGTGGTGTTAGCGCCCAAAGTATTTAACGCTACAGAACCAATACAGTCGACGAGTGACGCCGAGGCTCCTCCGTGCAAGGAATTATTCTCGTTCTTAATAACGAAACATCAAGCAGCAAACAGAGAAATCCGAATTGAAGTGAGAAATAGGCAAAAGATCATGTACAAATCTAATTATCAAGTGAATCCTGCAGATGAACAAAGAAGAAGAAGAAGAAGAAAAGCATACGAGCAAACGAGCGGGGACTTTGAGAGAGCAAACGATCCGACCAGGTTCGATGAGATCAACGCGAATATCAGTCATCACAAAGTTTTCGTAAAATCTGAAAGGAAGGGCATCAATGGTGGACGCAACCTTCCGATCATCATCATCATCGTGCTTCTCCAGGTATCTCTTCGTCTTCTCCATCGCTCACTCTGTAAGATTATCTCATTTCCGAAATTGCCCAAAACTGGTTCATCCACTCCGAGGATGAGTTTTTATATTAATATTTATTAATTAAATTAAAAGTAACAATTTATGGAAAATCATTTAGTCCTAAAGTATGCAATAAATAATCTAATCCTTTCGTCAAATTTTTCATTAAAATAAATAAATCTCAATTGTATAATCCAACCATCGCCTAACCATAGTTGGGTTAGCTTTTTTTCTTTTCGGATTTGAGTTTGATTTATGAAAAACTTAAAATTGAGTTCACATCGAACCCAACTCTATTTTAAAATGGTTCTTGGGTTCGGTTGTGAGCCCTGTTCGGCTCACTAGAATAGTCAACTCGACCAATCCAACCTAACTCTACTATAAAATAGACGGTAGGATTAAGTTGTGAACTCTATTCAATTTATTCTGTTAGCCAACCGAACCGACTTTAAATTTTGGATTTATCTAAAAAAAACTTTTTTAACCCAACCCAACTCGAGCCTACCCTAACTAATATTTTTTTTTATTGTAATTATATATTATAGATAAAAGTGTTTGGTCTCAACTCAACATGTGCTATTATTAACTAGGTTCAATTTTGTTGTAATCATGATCTTGAACCTTACGAGTTTCTATACGATTTTATAATCTATTTCCGTTCATAATGGAATTAGACTTGCATCCGATGTTAGTGCTAAGAGTCTAACCTTGCTTATTCCAATAAACAAGATTGCCTAAAGTTATCACAACCACATTCCCTCTTATATGAATCAAAACATCAATCATATAAAAAAAAACTTTAAAGAATATGTGAAAAAATGTTGTTCAAATTATTACGATATCGAATTTTATTTGTTCTTAGATGGTTACAAATTTTGGATGGACGATCAAATAAGATTAAGAGATATATAAAACTATATATGTTATTTTTGTAAAATGCAGTGAAAAGAGCATTTATACTTTTTTTAACCAATCTCTAAGTTTCTTGTTTGTTGAGTGATTCAAATCTCAAACAAATATTTTTTATTTGAAATATTCGATCAATAAAATAATCCACTATGGGATGATTTCTTATCAACCTCGCCTTTATAAATTCACATAACTAGGACAAAACTCAATAGGTCATCTTGTATGAAGAGCTATCGATAGATATCTATCGGTATGGGTCGACAAACAACACTCACTTTAGTGAACCCTATCATGTAGTTTGCAGCCCATATAATTTGGTCAACCAGCAAACAATGGTGTGTATGAAGACAATATTAACATTGTGTCAGTTCTAGCATGACTTTTAAAAAACATATTATGAATTGAAACATATTTTTAAATAAGGTATTGAGAGAAAGACTAAACAATTAGTTACTTCAAATCAAGAAATGAATATGAAAATTTGCAACTTTCCTATATCATTGTTTTTTTTTTTTTTTTTTTGTTATCCTTCCTGTATCAACGTTAGAGAAGAACATAAAATGGATTGCAATACTTTTGCTTACCTTCGTGCTGTGGTCTCGACTCGACCCTCAGCTCGACTGCTGCGCCTCTGCATCTTTAGAACTCTGAGGGGAATACTTTTCCATCAGCCGAGCTAGTTCTGCATTGAATCCTTTCTCAAGCTCAACTTCTTCGTCCCAATGTCTTCGTTTCATTGCTGCCATCCGTTCCTCATGAGCTTTTATCAGTTCCTCCCTTTCTGCTACAAAGTCTTCTATCTCCTTCTCTTGAAACTTTATGAACTTTGCAACGTCCCCCGCCCTAAGCAAAAAAAAAATGAAACTGTGAGATCCCACGTCGATTAGAGAAGGGAACGAGTGTCAACGTCCTCACTGGGCTCCCAAGGGGGTGAATTGTGAGATCTCATATTGGTTGGAGAGGAGAACAAAACATTCTTTATAAAGGTGTGAAAACCTTTCCCTACCCAAACGCATTTTAAAAATCTTAAGGGAAAGTCCGAAAGAGAAGCCCAAAGAGAACAATATCTACTAGTGGTGAGCTTGGGATGTTACAAAAACAGTATCAAGTAAAGCTACGAAAAATTTGTAACATGTCACAGCATTGTTTTCCCAATATCCGCCGTTGTATGAATGACTTGCCACAGATTTAGACAAACAACATATCTCAATTACCTGCTATAATTATGTGTATTTGAATCGCTTCCATCAGTTTGTTTCATCTTCTCACGTTCCTGCTGCTGCAACCTTTCAAAATTCTCTTCCTTTTCGTCCCTCGTTTCGTGCAATAGTTTGATTTGTTCATTGAAAAATTGTTCTTGCAATTGCATCTTCATCAGCAGGGGAAAAGAAAAAGGGGAAAAAATGATTACTAAGTGACACCATTAAAGCTAAACACCATTACTGTGTAATACGAACCATGTTTTAATCTCTAAAACTCCCAGTTGAAAAGGCATACCTCTTCTTTCGTCTCTCTGTGTTGCATAAGGGTTCTTTGTCTAACAATTCTATTCTCTTCCTTCGTTTTCCTAAGCTTTTCACACACTTTACCAAGAGATTCTTCATAGGCCTTAACCTTACTTCGTTCTTTTACCACCCTGTTCTTCAACCAGCTAAGCTCCTGGTTGTCCTCGCTCATTTTCCTTATCTGATCAACGACCATCTCTTGGTATGATTTCATCTCAAATTTCATCTTAGATTTACCTATTTCATAGTTTTAAATATCATAAAGAAAAATAAAACTTCACATCATAATCATAATAGCATATTCCATGAAAAGGAAAATATTGGAGGATCTAAAGTTTGCTATATAGACACCAACAAAGATGAGAGAGTGATGAAACCTTGCATGTGATGGTTAAAAAGGTCGAGGTCTTCTTTTAGAGGCATAAAACCATAGAGTTGGCGCTTCCCACCAGGATAAAACAAAATCCTCCCCTTACGATCCCAAGCATCTCTACCTGTTCTTTGTTCAATGAAATGCTTATGCAAGCGCTCAGCATCTAAATAACCCTTTGCTGAGGGCTCAAAAATTAAAACACTCATCCCACGATGCCCCTGTGGGCCATACGAGTGTCGTGCCTTCACAGGAACATATGGACTGAAGTATTCAAGAAGTTCCTGATTTCCCATGCCAATCCACTGCCATCATCCCAACAGGAAAGTATAATTCAGTCAGACATCAAATATGCATATAAGAACACAATTGCATTACAAAAATACAAACATAATAGACCAATCTGTCCACTTTTCAAGCAGCTGAATTGAAAACGTACCCTGTCATTTTCATCCTGCTCAAGCTTTGTATTCATAATAACAACCATAGGAGGCCACACAATCTCGTGATCTTTGTCTTCATTTTTCAGACCTTCCCATTTGCCAAATTGTTCACCAGCAGGAATGATGGATGCTCCTTTACACCGCAAATCCTCCTCCAACAGTGCTGCTAGCTCTCTGTGCAGCTTCACCCTTCTATATCCTTTCGTTCTGGCATGTGCCATCAAGGGTTGCAGGCCACGGTACCAGTCAATGGCACCAGGGCCTCCTTGGCATGCTGGACAATGCCACTGCCTAGCAGGATCACTAATCTCATCAACAGTCAAACGATCCAAAATCTCAAAGAATTTCTTAAACCATCTACTCTTCTTTCGAGTCTCATAGCTCTTTTGACTGGCGTCAGAATCACAGTCGTCACTTAAGAAATCATCATCACTATCCTCCAGATCATCATCGGAATCATCAACATTGTCATTTTCTTCATTCTCGTTACTTGGATATGAGTTTGAGTTAAATTCATCTTCATGATGGGCATCTTCCAACACCCTACTTTGACTGGAACCTGCCCTAGAGCGCCAATTCCAGCCATGCTCCAGAGGAGGGCGTATTAATGCTGGTGTAGCCATTATCCTTGCATCAGGGTGTTGAGGTTGCAAATTCTTACCAGATGCCTTTCCTCGCCCACCACCATTAAGTGTGCCTGACGTTTGAACCATATCTGTTGATTTAGGACTGAAATTCTGGGCACCCCATTGTTTATTTGCATTGGTCCCAGCTTTGTTCCTGGACTTTTTGGCATAAACTTCCCAATCGCCATCTGCGTGACCTGATTCCAGGCTAACATCAGCAACAGCCTGACTCAAATGGCCCAGCGTAGTGGCAGAAATTCCAGAAGCATTGCTCTCCTTGGGTGACTTCTCACTGTTGGTGCCTGAGTTCGAAGGCTTCCCACGCCCTCTGGTTGAACTCATTTTTAAATAACCTGCTCATTATATATATAAATAACTAAAGTTTATAAAAGAAGCGAGAGCAAAATACACATTGGAAACTACGTGATCCTTGACCCAAAACAAATCCTCCCGCCATATTAAGACGAAGCAGATATCAAATCAGACAAAACAAACAAACAAAGAACGATAAATATCCCGAAACAAGAACACATTCTGGTGTTAAAACGCTAGAGGACAAGGATTTTAGAGTTGAATAATTTGAGTAATAAATGTCGAGCAAAATGCATTTCGGATTTCCAATAAATGTCGAAAGCCATGCAGCTCGTACAACGAGACAAGATTCTCAGCACAACACAAAAATCACATACAGATTTCCGCAACGTACAAGATTTTGCTCTCTTCCGCCTCAGGTTCTAAAGAAATCTGATCGAAACACACTAGACTCTAAAGAAATCCACATTAACATTGAAATGCCAGATACTTCCATGATCAAGATAACCAAGAAACCGAAACCATAGCAGAAAAATCCCAAACCATGCACAAGCGAGAGAGAGAGAGAGCGAGAGAGAAAGTACACTAAGATCTTGAAGATTGTCGCCGGAAACGGAATCCAATGCCGGAAAAAATGGAGTTGAGCAGAAAGATGTGTCAATGAAACGTTCGTCTCCAGAAATGGCGCATAGATAAGCGAGAGCGACTGACTGATCAGTGAACCGAATGAAACGAGAACAGCGACGCTTTTAAACTCGTCTCTTACGGGTCCGGACTCTTAATTAATTATTAAATACAACGCATAAATCGGGACTAGATTGTAATATTTACCATTTATTATTATTTAATTTTAGATAATATTTTTGTTACATTTATTAAGTTAAATCATTAAAATAATTTTAATTAATTAAATATTAAGTTTATTTCTTAATAATCCTATCATTTATAAATATTTAGTACAACTAATATTTTTAAATTATAATTAATGAGATATATTTATAAATCTTATACCATTATAATAATTTATTAATAAAATAATAAAAGATTTATGATAGATTACTTAATTAATTTTTTTATTGTTAATTACCATTTTAATTTGAACCAATTAATTATACTTTAAAATTATAATATATTAATGAATATGCTAATCAAAATTTGTCCCAATAAATAAATAATTAATTATAATTATTAAAAATCAGTTTTTATAAGCTAAAGTGAACTAATTAATTGTAATTAAGACATTGTGAATTAATTAATTAATAATTTTGTAAATAAATTATTACAATCATCCAATTTCATATATACACTATTTAAATCCTATTTAAATATCATTCATTATTTTAATATTTAATGTCTCAGATATAATAATTATATTTTTTTTTCTACCTTTAAAAATAAGACCATTTTAAAAATGGGAGCTAAAACATAAACGCCTCCTCTACTGACGCTATTATCGGTTCACGACACTTTATGTTTACTTGAAAAAAATGTTCGACATAGAATGCGTATTTGAAGATACTTAGCAAATGATCCCATTATTGAAGTCAAAAAATGCAATCATATACAACATGGTTCGTGACTGGTAAGACCTACTTTTCATGATTGTTTCTTTCGTGGGTGTACACATCGTGTAAGATATATAACATGCATGAGGTCCCACATTAAAACTTATGGTTCAGTATCATAGTGCACATAGTACTTTTATACTCATTGTGACATGAATTTCCTATCGTTCATGTGGAGATGTGTGAGTGAAATATCTTATGAATAAATCTGTATAAGATTACAATATTTCATAACGATAGTAAATATTAAATTATTGGTAGAAGTAAAATAAATATTTTAATTTGAAGAAATTAAAAATTGGGAGTAAAATAATTAATGAAATATTATTTAGGTTGTCAGTTTTTATAAAAATAATTTCCTTTTTTTTTTCTTTTATTAATATATTTTCTTTAATTTTAAGAAAACTCTTTTTTCTTTTTTAGCTTCACTTATTTCCATTTTTTAGTTTGATAATACATAATTACAACACATTTCTGGAAAACTTTTATATAAACCTTATTTCCATTTTTTAGTTTGATAATACATAATTACAACACATTTCTGGAAAACTTTTATATAAACCACAAAATTCCAAAATATTTGTTGACTCATTATATATATATATATATATATATATATATATACTCTAAAATAGTATTACATAATTCAATCCCATTTTTCTATATATATATATATATATATATATATATACTCTAAAATAGTATTACATAATTCAATCCCATTTTTCTCCTCTTAATAAAAATTTATTTATTTAAGAAAAATTTTAAACACAAATTTTAAGGACGTTTTTGACCCTGCGAGTTGCAAGAAAGGAATTTGGTAGATTAGGGTGTGGGAGAAGGGTAAATTGGTAATTTGGATAATGCAAAACTATGAAACGGTTACGTGTGGCTTTCCCTGCTACAATCCTTTTTTGAGTTTTGTCTCTTCGGGGTTACTAATAATTCCCCCATGAAATTACCCATTTACCCTCGCTCAATACTGGATTTAATGATGGGGGAGATGGCATTATCGACATTTCACAAGTCGGATGATCAAGGGGACTACTTTGTACTATCCTTATCCTTTTATTATCGTATGTTACAATGATTTAACATTTTCTTTAATCAATCGAGTAAAACTGCTTGTGGAACGATAAAAAAACGAGTCAGTCAAATCAATTGTAGTTGAGTCTATTCTTTTTTAATTATAAAAAATATTTATTTGAACACAAAATTAAGGTGACGTGAGCTGACCAAATTGAGAACTTTGGAGATAACATCATGAAATTTGAATTCAGATACGAAAAGTTTGGGAACTGATGACCCGAAGATTAGTAAACTAGTAAGTTGTCAATCTAGACTTTTCTTAGGTTTTACTTGTAAAAAACGCTTGAAAAACTATATGAACCTCAATATAAGTAACATTAAAAGGATTGTGGAAAGATTAATCAAGAATCGAAAGTTAAGAACGTAAGATTCAAGTGACTTTAATATAACCCACTAAATGTACTTCGCTGCTCATGAAATTTTAATAAAAGACTTAATAAGGTTCCGTACAAAATTCAATGATCCATGGATCATGTCAAAAGGCTAAACCAAGGATAGGTGTAAAGTGACTGAAATGTCCCTATAGTTACGTACCCGTGGTTTCTAACCCGAATGACCTATAAATAGCATGAAATTGTATAACGAACTTTATTTCATGGTTAAAAAGGATCATGCAAAGCTTCACGCGGTTGATATATGTTAATAAATGATTTGAGGTGGTAAAAGACTAAAATACCCCTATAAGAATTCTAAGAAGTCTTCAACGCCCTAAAGGACTCCCAATGTTATGGAACTTTTATGTGAAACTCATTTATAAACTTAAGAGTAAATGTACAAGATCTCAAGGAAATGAGAAAGGGAATGATGTTAATGCTATGTTATGAATGTACATCATGGGAACTTCATGCATGTATGTATGTCATATGCATCAGGATACTTCTCCGTTACGCTATATAAGTACGGACGCATACCTTCAATTTTTATGTTTGCCATGAAATCATGCGGGCCTTTTCTTTTCTGTGGCATCCGGTGACGTGTAATGCATTGTGTCCGACCAAGCTAGGACCAAGGGGTATTTATACGAGCCCCCCTGATGGATCCGTGTATGTGGACCGTGTGTAGGAAAGTACCACACATTCAACTCTGCCCATAATTGAAAAGAATCCAAGGCCATGTTAAGGTTTTAAAGGATAGGTCTCATCATTTTATGTGTGTTATTACATTACTAACCTCAACAGTGAGGTGACTTCCTGAGTATTTCTTAAAATACTCAAGTCACGTGCTACCCTTAATATTTTTTAGGGATGTTAGAATTAGTATCAAAGCTCTAGGTTTTTAGATCATGTAGATCGACCTACAATGTAAACCCAACATACTTCCATGATATTTCAGCAGACATACCGTCATCATCATACTTTACAAAAGATAATATATGATGTTGAATTGTTACAATATGATTTACCTTGTATGAAATATGAATGTTGATTGATGTATTGATAGTGTCTAGATTTAGCTAGACTTGTAGTGTGAATGGAGAGTTGTAGTATAGTAAGCTACTAAAAACTAGTATACTGCATGAAAATGATTTTGCTAAGGATTATTAGATGTTTCAATCAGGCATCACAAACATGTTTCAAATACGCAGTGTTGTGACTATAGAGATGGAAAAGAATGTACAAACGTATATTGACGAGTAAGTAATTTCAAATAAAATTTACCAAGGAAGCTTAATAGACGAACATATCTTGTAGTCTGGTACAGATATTAAAAGTGGTAGTGACGAATGTCGAAAGAAAGTTTCGTCACTACGAAGTTTGTAAATATGAAATTAAAGTATTGGTATGAACGAAAAAAAATATAATTATTACCTAACACCCTAAAAGTTAAAACACTGTATACGGACTACCGTATGAGATTGTCTAATGTCTTAAATTTGGGGGAGGATCCACGAGGAATACAAAGGTATGTGTAAAATGACTAAAATGCCCCTATAGTTATGTACGGCTGGCTTATGACCAAAATGATCTCAAAATGGTATGAAATTTAATGAGGAGAATTATTTCAAGGGTTAAAAGGATTATACAAAGTTACAAGGCCATTGAAATATATTGAGAATTTAAACCAAGATTTAGGGTGATAAATGTCCAAAATACCCCTACGAGAATTCTCAGATGTTTTCAAGACCTTAAACATGATGTTATGCTATGCTATATATGCATGTGATATCCATTACGTAATGATGTGAAGGAAACAAAATGTTATGAATGTCATGTTATGTCTTGTCATGTAAAACTACGTGATGGATTATGTGATGACTGTCATGTATACATGATGCATATATGTAATAAGTCATGGATGAAAGGAGAAATAGAATGATGTTAATGTTATGCTATGAATGTAAATCATGGGGATCTTATGCATGTATATATGTCATGTGCATCGAGATACTTCCCCATTTGTTATGTTAGTACGGATGAGTACCTCCGATATTTATATTCGTCATGATATCATGTGAGTCTTTCCTTTTCTGTGGTGTTCAACGACGTGTAGTGTATTATGCCCGACCAAGCTAGATCTAGGGAGTATGTATACGAGCCCACCTAGTGGGTCCATATACACGTGCGTAGACCATATGTGGAGAAGTACCACACATCCAACCCTGCCCGAAACTAGTGTTCAAGGCCATGTTACGGTTTTAAATGATAGGTGTCATAATTTTATGTGTGTGATTGCATTACTAACATCAACAGTGGGGAGACTTGCTGAGTATTTCTTAAAATACTCAAGCCACGTGTTACCTAAAATTTTTCAGGTAAAGGTAAAGCGGCCCTATATGGATGAGTGACCTAAAGTGCAATTATTTGTAACTAAAAATAAGTTTTTTATAAGGTACTCCGAACATAATCTCACTTGATTTTAGCAACTATCATGATATTTTTTCTGTATCAATATAATTTTGTCATTACATCACTGTTATCATAATAAATAGCGATAGACTAAATCACATCTGAAATATTTTTCAATTATTTAAGAAATTATTATAGTCATACAAGTAATTTATTTCTTTAAAATAAAAAATAACTTATATATCATACTTATATATCTACTCTTCGAAAAATTTGAAGACATCAAAGATGCTTTACCGACAGGTTTAGGCAATTAAATTACTTGACTGTAAGGGAGGAGAGGGAAGGGAAGCTGTGAGATCGAGAAGAAGGAGCTCGAAGTTGCATGAACGTTTTCCACTGAGCTAGAATGAAAGAAGAGATATTGTGATTTGTATTCCAGATAATTGATGAACTTTATATCCACATTAAGCTTGCATGAACGTTTAGAAGATGTGTTTTTGTGCTTTAGGTGATTGATAGGAATATCTCCCTTAATAAGCATGCAAGAATGTACTATGTTAAGACTAGGGTGCTAGAGCTAGCGCGGTTTTCACATTGACCAAAGTTAGTATATTTCCAGTAGATCGAGCACCCTAGGATTATGACCGGTGGTCAAAGGTCTAAACCTAAGTGCTTCTAGAATTTTGATTAGCCCTTTGAAGCTAGTCCCGAGTGTTTTGGAGTTTGAGATGAGGAATAAACCACCTAGTAAACCTCCACAATAATGATGAATAAAAAAGGCTAACGGGCTCAATTGTAGTGTGAATGATGTCACCATAACCTCTTAGGCCACTTGAGTTACTATTGAGTGTAGAGGTTGTCAAGAATGAGGTCGTGATTCCGTAAATTGATTTTAAGGAGGGACTTGAGACTACACGGGTAGTTAACTCTAGATGAGTACTTTTATTGAGTGTAGAAATTGGTCGAGGCTAAGGGCACAATTTCGTAAGCTGGTCTTGAGAAGAGACTTGAACTACACTGGTAGTTATGTCAAGGTAAGTGCTTTTATTGAGTCTAGAAATGAGACGAAGGCTGAGGCTGCAGTTCGATAAACAAGTCCTAAGGACTTGGGACTACACAAGTGGTTGGCTCATGATGGGTGCCCTTAGTGAGTGTGGAAACGACCCTGGGCCTCCTGAGCAAGGTCACAACAACATAAATTTGTTTGAGAGGGACGTGAAACCACGTGACTAAACTTAGTCATTGGTTTGCTTGTGAGGTCGCTCTTTTAGATTCATTAGGTGCTATAGTCCTATGTTAAGGGTCACCAACTAACCTTACACAGATGATGCCATATGGTCCAAACAAATATGATGAGGTCGAGCCCAAACCCAAGATACTGGCCATTCACTATTGTAGCTATGCAAGCTTACGAAGTATGAGAATAGAAAAGTTGGTTATCTTGAGATGAGATTTGTAGTTTAGTAGGTATGCGACACTAGAACCTAGTGAATAGCTTCTAAACTTCGATAGGGTTTCTAACATGTAAGAGAATCGGATGAAACTTCAAAGCTTTTTTGGAAGCTTAGATAGCTATAGAATTAGGCCCGAACTTCCTAGGAATTGGAACAGTAGGTTGCTTACTGAGTAATTTATACTCACCCCATGTCTCATTTCTTTTTCCAGTGTTCACTAACTGTTGGTCGCAGTCAGAAAGCGTTTGAGAGCTGTGTGGTCACATAGGAGGTTGCTTACAAAATGTTTCTTTAGCTGATAATATACCGAGATGACAGTTAAGAACAATATAAAATTTCAGTTAAGCTAATTCACATCAACTTGTGTATAGATCAATTTTGTTCAATTGTTGAGAAGTTTAGGTACCCACAATTAAAAAAAATTAAAAAAAATTAAAAAAGAAAAATTATAGTAAAATTTCGAAGGTTAAAAAGGTAATTTTATTATCTCCCACGATTCTAAATCTGTGAATGACCGCGGTGGACCTTGACGACGACGGGGGAATGGGTTGCTGGTGAATTGGGTGATTGCTGGTGGCAATTTTTTGCTTCAATCAGCCGAAGTATTCATTCTGTACATGCCTTTGCTTTAGATCTCTCTGAATTTCCTCTGTTCTTCTCCGCTTTCCCTCCCTCTCGCCATAATTTGCAGCAGAATTTGAAGCGTCGGTGGCGGAGTCATGGAGAAGATGAATCAGGCGTTTGAGAAAATGAAAATGTTGGTAGGAGTTGAGGTGGACGACGAAGCTTCTACTGCTACCATCAATGACGATAACTCTTCCTGGTTTATGGACGATTTCAACCGCAATTGCACGCTATCCACCAAACAGGTTTTCTTCTTTTAGATTCTAATTTTGATTCGTCCATTGCTGAATTTAGAGCAGCAAAGTAGCGTTTTGATATTTTATTTGTATTATGTAAATACGCAGTATTGCACCTTTGATATACATTTTTCATTGCTGACTTTGATTTCTGAAAGATGATCTAACACAACGAAATGGGACTGTAACTGGGTTTCTATTGCCAGAACTGAATGCCACGAAGAAGTAAAACCTTGAATATGTTAAATTAAAACTTAATACTCATCACGAAGAAGTGAAATTTCAGTTATGTTAAATTGAAAGTGTCTGGCAAATAACAACTATCTAATGCTCCTGGCATCGTTTAAGAGATTTTATCCTCCATCTTAATCGCCGTCCACCGGAAAAGGAAATGGAGATTCTCTGGTTATAGATCAATAGAATATTCCTATGGAGTATTTGGCTCAAAAGGAAAAAGAGAACCTTAATAACAAAAGGAATCCGTTTGATAGTTTCCTTGAATTGTGACTGCTTTATCATGGTGCATATGTTACTCCCTTTAACAATTAATGATCTTTTGGTCAGTTGGATTTCTTTTTTTTAATCACCATTGGGTAGGAGTTTGGCCTTTTCTCCTTTGCAGTTTTTCATTCTTTCAATGAAAATTTATTTCCCATTTCTTCAAGTCTCACAGATGAGGCATAACTTTCTATAATCAAGAAGAAAAAGAATGGAAAACTGTTATCCATATACTTAACACTTATAAGTGTGTGGCCATACACATTTAAAAACATATTTAATTGTTGAAATAGTAGTGCAATGAGAAAAGAAAATTCTATGAAAACTCATTCTGAGACCAAACAAATTCTAAAATACCTCCAACAAATGAAAATCCAATAAACTAGAGGGCAGGGCAGCCGACTTTGAACCATCTTTGTGATTTTTATGACTGTAGACAAGCGGGAAAGGCTCAATTAAC
>NW_019272086.1:246156-250497 GCF_002738345.1 Cucurbita maxima | reverse complement strand
GGGGGGGGGTTCATGGGTCGGGTCGGGTTGGGCTGGGTTGGGTTTTTGGTATTTTAGATCCAACCCAATTGTTCTAGTTGTATTTATTATATTTTGGAGGCTCCTTCATTTTGTGAGTGCCTTTGTTTTCTTGAATGACCTTCAAGTAACTTCACCATGATTTATTATTTCTTAAATGAAAGGCATACTTACATAGAGAAAATGATGAAAGTATTCATTATCACGATGAAATATTTTGTTTTATTTTTTAATTTTCCTAAACAAACACAAAGATGTCCATGGCCATTCAATTATAAGTAAGAGCAAGCCCAATAAACCGGTCCTTTGGACTGATTGATCTACAATCTGACTTTTTCAGCATATGCCAATTAATGCTCTTTCCGATTATCTTTCTGAATCCAATGTTGTGTTTTTAATATTGTTCACCTTTTGGAAAATTTTATCATACTAATTCATCCTTCTCCTTCTCTCAATTTAACAGCGATTATATGGTTTTGCCATTTGCTTTGTTTCTGGCTTAACGTGTACGTTGATGGTAAGTATCCCTGAAACTAATATTCATGATCTCACCTTTCTGGTTATAAAGTCATTCTGAATTCAGACTATTCATTTTCTCATACTATCTCTTGAGTGCAATGTTGACTTCGTAATAGAAAGTGATCTTTTCGTTTGTAATGCAACTGAAAGTTTGTGTCCAAGATGATGTCATCTAGCTTTTGCTGATTTGTTATAGTCTTAATTTGTTTTATCATTTCCGTAGAAATAAATGGAGGTTGCCTTTGTGTAGCTAAGTAAGAGGTCATGTATTTATATGACAACTCGCTGATCCATGTTTCCTGTCATCCTTAAGGTTTTGATGAAGAGTGGTTATTGTTGGTTATGAATAAGTGTGAGCCAAAGAGAGCTACAAATGATTCCTCAATTGGCTTAATTAAAAAAGAAGTAATATTACAAAGGATTTTTTTGACAGAACTTCATTTCGAGGTTAAGGGAAACATTTATGGATTTCATCCACTCTTGGAGAACTCTTCAAAGTCATGGCTGCTTCTTTCATACATAACATCCAAGCTATAGTAATCACTTGATTTGACTACAAGATTTTTGCTTTCTTTCGACCTGTGGCTGAAAGGAATAGAAGAAATTGTTGAACTTTGACGGGGTTACCCCAATTTAAGCTGAACTTCATGAGAACAACATTCTATATTCTGTTTGAACCTGCTCTCTGCGTTTTGATGGAGAAGAAACCATTTATCACTTATTCACTTTCTGCTTCATTGCCCTTTTGTGCTCAAGGGTTGGTCCTTTATTTTAGAAGAGTTCGAGCTCTTCATTTGCCTACCCAATAGGTTGATGTTTGGCTTCTCGAGGCCTTGGTGGAGACTCATTTTGGGAAAAAGCAAAGGTTCTATGGAGCTGTGCCATTAAAGCCATTCTATGGTAGACAAGGAAGGACCAAAATCTTAGAATCTTCTTTTGTCCACAGTACACCACACTTGGATTCTTTGGTGGAGTTCCAAGTCACAAAGATTTTTGTTGTGCCTTCGCCTCGATTATTAGAAATGGGAAGGCTTTTTAGTGTTAGCTCTTTTGCATTGGGAAGGGGTTCTCTCTACCATTTGTCCTTAAGTTGTCATCCTTTTTTGTCGATATGAATATACATATTCTGTCTCGTATATATATAATCTGTTTGAAGAATTGCAGTGGATAAAGATACTCCATGTTCTTATACTTTTAGACAAGATTTTTGTTGAATGACCTTCTACTGTTGGACAAAATCTGCGATTATTTAGCAATCCAATGCAGATATATCATTTCATCTGCATGTATATTTTTCTGCAAAGAAGGTTCTAAGCTCAGTCCAATTATAAATTCCTTGTATTGATATGCTCAAACAATACAACTAAGTTAATGTAAAACATCCATCTCACTTCTATATTGATTTGCAAATATCCAAAACAACTTGCGAATACACATATTTATGGGCTGGACAGCAGCCTTTAAGGAGCAATAACAAGCCAAATGTTCAAATCCTAAGATCTTAACTTCAACCACGGTCAAACAACATTTAACCAAGCCTAAAGAACTTTACGACCCAATAAACCTCACAAGAAATACACTTGAGACTTCCTACATCAATTCTTTCCCTCCCAAAAAAACTTTCACTCGAGTTTATTAAAGAAAACTTTGAAATCTTGCTTCAAGAAACTTCTTCCAATAAATTGTTCCAATAAAACTCTGTCTCCTGACATTTTCAAAAAATTGTTCCAATGGCACTTCTTTTGATGATTAGAAAAGACTCCCACAGAATTTTTTTTTCTCGAGTTCGTCAAAACACTAACAAATTCTTGAAGTAGCATAAAGGACCTATAAATGGTATGTTCCAAATTCTTCTCTGTCTTCATCGCATCTAGCTCACTATCGTCAATTGAAGAAGAGTTTAGGGCTTGGTTTGGTTGTCCAACGAAGAATGAATCGTGAAATAGAATGTTAATAGGTCTCAATGGGTAAATTTCATCTGAATGGTGAGAAAATGATTTGGCTTTCTCCTCCTCAATTTCTTTTTCTGTTTGTATATTTTCTTGAAAGATTAAAGAACAATGCCCACTATGGTCTTGCTCTTCAACTTCAAAGAACAATTGAGCCAAATAAAATGGAGAATCATCAACCATTCATTTCTTCGTCAACTTCATCTTCTTCATCAAGATGATTTTCAAATTTTAGAAAATTCTCCTCGTTGCTGAAAAAACAAGAATCTCTATCCTCAATCCTTGAAAAGTTTCCTCTTCTTTGCTGGAACAATTTGAATCTAGAACGAAGAAACCTTCATTTCTGCATTATTTGAGTTTATCATGATATAAAAGGTTCCTAAATTTTTTTGTAAGGTTGGCTTTCTATTGGAACATTTGTTCATTTTTATCTGCACGTCTTTGGTGTATATCTCCTTGATAGAAATCTTCTTTGCTCGAACATTCATAATCTTGATTGAATATTGAAAACCGTAGTTCTAGAGTCCTTCTAATTGTATTTTCTTGATAATGGTTGTATAAAATTTGATGATAATTGAAGGGAAGAAAACATTTCATCATCAATCGAGGCATTTTTGGCCAGTTCTTGATGGGTTGTTTGCCATAATATCTCAAATTTTTTTGAAGTTGGTTCCACCAAACCAAAGCTCCAGTTTGAAGCTTGAAAGCCACCACTTTGACCTTCTTTTATTTGGGTGTGTTGGCATATTCAAAGAAATTCTCCATGCTCTTTACCCAATCTAAAAACTTCTCAATGTCCATCCTCTCAATAAAACTTGGTAGTTCAATGTTTATATGAAATTCTTATTTTTCTTGACCGATTGAACCATATTGACGTCTTCTTGGGACTCTTTCCTCATGTTCTTGGTTTTCTTGAACTGTTCTTGCATTATCCATCATTCTTGCATCTTTGAGAACTTGTTGATTTTTATGAGATGAATCATTTGGCGAGATACTTGCCTATTGCATGCTGCACGTCAAACATTCCTTTCTTGATTTTCTCTAATGAGCCTCCGATCCACTTCCAGTGTTGCTCAAAATCTTGGTGAGTACTCAAAGAAGCTTCCGCCTCCATTGATTTGTGATCCAAATTTGAAAAGAAATCCTGGCCCTTGGATCGTGATGCTCTTATACCAATTGATGTAAAACATCCAAGACATTTCTATATCGATTGGCAATTACCTAAAACTTGTGAATACACATATTTATTGGCTGGATAGCAGCCTTTACAAAGCAATAAACAGCCAAATAGTCAAACCCTAAGATCTAAACATTAACCACGGTAAAACAACATTTAACCTTGCCTAAATAAATTAAAAAAGACCCGCCAAGAAACAGATACAATGACTCAAGAAACCTCACAAGAAGTACAAGATAGCTCTCAAGAAACATACTCAAGATTTCCTACATCATAAGTCCTTTTAGGAGTTTGTTTTGTTTGAACATGGAATGTGTCTTCCATTATGTCAAATGAGGAGTTTGTTTCTTGTTAGGAGGAAAAAAAATGCATCTTTAAGTTTCAGGTCAAGGAAAAGCATCTTTAAGTTTGATATGTTAAACTCTTACTTCCTTGAGTTCTAAAGTTTGATATGTTCAACACTAATTTGCATCTTGTTTATTTACATGCAACAGTCGATGCTTGTTTTCTTCAATCCAATCAAATTTGGAATAGCTTTCACATTGGGCAACATGCTATCCCTTGGAAGGTTTGTGTTTATATGTTCTAAATTCTAATTAATGCTTATTGAGAGGTTTTTTTTTTTTTTTTTTTTTTTTTTTTTTTTTTTTTTTTTTTTTTTTTTTTTTTTTTTTTTTT
>NW_019272086.1:207889-245969 GCF_002738345.1 Cucurbita maxima | reverse complement strand
TTTTTTTTTTTTTTTTTTTTTTTTTTTTTTTTTTTTTTTTTTTTTTTTTTTTTTTTTTTTTTTTTTTTTTTTTTTTTTTTTTTTGTGAGCTTTACTTGGCTTATGGCAGGTATCATATCTTCCATTTTTGTAACTAGTTTTTGCTCTTGATTGAACGTTATTTCATATCTTAAATAATGCTGTTCAATATTGCTGTGTTGAATCCTATTCGTCTGGTTAATATGCTTCGTTGGTCTGGTTAGATTTCACAGTCCCTGTTGTTTTTTAATTGGTTGGGTGGGTGGCGTTGCTAATAGGTTTTTATCGTTGGTCAATGTAATTGATGAGTATGGCACTCTCAGGAACGTTGGTCAATGTAATTGATGAGTATGGCACTCTCAGGAACGTTGGTGGAACTTTTATGCTTGAACTTTATATGCTTATTAGTGGTAAGGGAAAGGGTTTACTCCCTTGATCTATCCAACAACTTTACAGTCACACCCCTCATGGAGGATTTGGTGGATGCCTCTGTTCCTAATAACCCGCATTATGGAATCATGGTAGAGAAGAAGTAGAGCTGGGATTAAGGTCCCAGATTTAGAAAGTACTAACATTCCTTTATACTTTAACATTCCTTGGAGTGAGAATTTGGACACGACATCTAGATCTTCTTCCAGTTTCTGGATGATTTGTTGCCAGTGTGGATCATTGTGTACTTCCTCTCAAATCATTGATACATCCAACAAGGTGAGGGTAGGTGAGTGGGCAATGTGTGCAACTACTGGTAATTGAGATAAAGCATCAACTGCTTTGTTTCTAAACCCGACTTGTACTCAATTGTAAAACCATAACCCAATAGCTGAGGCTTAATCCTTCTCTGCTCCAATAGAACTTCATCGCATGTGGTCTATTCAGACAATGAACTTCCTAGCTAGCAAATAAGAACGCCATCTTTGAATGGCAAAGGCAATAGCATTAGCTTAGCTCTCTTTCATAGACTATAGCCATTAGCAGACAAAATGTGTATATAAAAAATTGGTCATCTGTTCTATGATAGGATTTCTCCTAACCCCGTTCTAGAAGCGTCCGTGTCCATAATGAACACTTGATTAAAGTCGGGCAAAGCAAGATCTGACGATGTAATCATGACTTTCTTCAAATTCTTGAATGCTTCAATTGCTTGATCATTCCATTTATAAGCCTCTCTTTCAACAATTGGGACGAAGCAACTATCTTTCCATAATTTGCCACAAAATGTCTATAATACTCCATTAATCCAAGAAAGCCTCATAAAATATGTTAAAATAAAAGGGTTGACGACGATGGGTGAGGCTTTTCTATGACCCCTATTTTAGAGTCCACTCCCGACCTTGACCAGGTCCTTGTTTACCTGAAAAACATGGAAAATAAGGAATGAGTATTAAGACTCAATAAGTAGCCTACTTGTAGGCTCTTAATTGTGTCCTTGATATGCTAGGGTACCACACTCTTTCTTTTCTTGTTTTGGTTCTTGTTGTAAGTGCTTAGGCCCTTTGGTTCTGTTCTTGGCTTGTGAGTTCTTATCATGATCTATCCTAAGGACCTTGGTCCTTGGATTCTGAGGTCTCAACCTTGGTTTTGATCTAACGGCCTTAGTATTGAGGGTCTGGGTTCTTGTCTTTCGAACTTGGATCTTGATTCATGTTCTAGTCCTTGATCATGTTTTGTTCTTGGTTACTTTCTAGGTTCTTGTTTTGTTCTTGGTTCGTTCTGCAAGACACTTCCCATAAGATTTACGGTACGAGTCATGAACCTGAGAACCTGTGTCCAAGGCTTCATACATTCCAAGCGACACAGTTTGAACCTACGTCCAAGGCTTCATGCATTCCAAGCGGCATAGTCTGAATACCTACGCTCAAGGCTTCATACGTTCCAAGCAGCATAGTCTGAGTCATGAACATGCTGTATCGTTGGAGGTCTTCGGAGGTTCTTGATTCGTGGCTAAGGTAATTTACTCTCTTGTTCCATCATGGCTCGAGATTACTCCCCATGAAAGACCATAAAGGTCACTTGATCAGTGCTAAACATGAACATAACATCCTGCAATCGTAAATAGGGAACTCATAACATGGCGCAGGGCATCTCATCCAGGTGAGGGAACATGAGGCCGAACTTGACATCATGTTGAGAAAACATGGTTGCAGGGTATCCTATCTAGAAGAGGAAAAACATGGGCCTCTAAAAGCATCGTGTGGTGGGAGGTCATGGGTTACATTGGACATGATTAGAGTATTACCTAGCATTCTTGAGTTTCTGTATCTGAGGACCTTGATCCCTTATCCTTGAGTGGTACCTAGCATTCTTCTTATCTTGGTTTGTAGAGCTTGTATGGTATTGTTTTTGGTTCTCAATCTTATAAGTCTAAGGTTCATAATTCTTTGAGGCATAGGTTGTAACATGCCTTCATAAATATATGAACCCATCATAGTAACAAGTATCAGTTATTCTAAAGATTCAGTCACATGAGTTATTCTAAAGAGTCATAAAGTCATAATAAATTCCTTAGAGATTTCTAGAAGAGTCTTGTAACTTGGATAAGGTTACTTGAGGTGTTTCTTTTATGTGTTTCTTGGGTCTTAACTTCGGTTTAGGTTCCAAACTTGTTTTATAACTTGAAATCTTGAACATACCTTCATGTCCTTAGGAATATTCCTTATAAGAAGTAGCACGTTATGTGGAGCATGTCTAAACCTTAAATTAGGGTCCTAACTTGGTTTAGGTTCCAAACTTGTTTTAATCAACTTGAAATCTGAACATACCTTCATGTTCTTAGGAATATGAGCATGTCTAAACCTTAAATTATAAGGAGTCCTAGGGGTATTTTGGTCATTTTACTCCTAATTCTTGGTTTAGCTACTTAATGTATTCCAATGACTTTCAAACTTCACAACATCATCGAACATCATAAAATAAGGTATAATACAAAGTTTTATAGCATTTGAAGATCATCTAGATCATGAACCGAAGGTAGATTACCTTAGGGGTATTATGGTCATTTTACACCATTACTTGGTTTAGCTTACTCATCTTTATCCAATGACCACCAAATTTCATTATAATCTTAATATTTCATAATTTGCTCAGAATTAAAATTTCATAGGCAGCGGAGTTCATTTAGTGTGTTATTTTAACGTTACTTAAATCTCGAGCAATTTGATCGGTTCAAGGCCTTAACTATCGATTCTTTGTGTTTTTCTTTCATATATTCTTAATTCATACTTGGTTTAAACTTTATATAGAAATCCAAGCGATTCTTACAATTCTTAAGAAAAATCCAGACGGCTACTTACCTCGTCGTGGATGTTCGGGACCTTCGTTCTCGAGCTTCCGGTATTCGAATTATTCTAATTTTTCTCTATTAGATTTATTTTTTAGTCAAGTTTTAGGAACCATAAAGAAATTCATGAGAATCAGTTTGGAAGAGGTCCAAATTGATCAAATTGTCTTTGGGTTTCATTTTCTTCCTTGGTTGCTGGAAAATTACGATTTTCCCTCATCATATACCTCTGTTTTGCCCTTGTACAGCCCTATATAAAGTTTGAATGGACTTGATTTCTTCACCTAATGTTTAGATGAAGTTTCAAAGAAGAGGTAGAGACCAATTTCATACATTTTCTTGGTTTGTAGCTCGAGTTATAACCTTCCAAAGTTTGCCAAAAAAACATTCTTCTCGCCGGAATAAATCTAGAAACTTTTTGTTGGGCAGCCGATTCTAGAGCTTTTCAAGGCCCGATTTCTTCACGAAACTTGGTAGAATCTCATATGAAATGTGTAGAAGTTTAGAAGAAATGCAAGGAAGAAAAACTCATAATATGAAAGCTTCAAACTCAAGTTTTAGAAATCCTCATCGCTCGATTCTTGTTTTAAAACATTGCCCAAAACTTCTTATTTATAGACGAAGCTTGCATTGCCATTGATTGTTCCAGAATCGTGGGGAATTTTCTCTTTTTATTTTAAACGATTCTAGAATTCGTTGGAAATATCTACTCCGATGAGGGTGCTGCCAATATTGGTTATGAATTTCAACCGTTGGATATTCAAATTTCAGCTCAATCCTACAGTTGGATGGGAAGATACAAATGATTATGGAGGGTTTTAATAAGTAATCTTAAGGAGTTAAAGACCTTTAGAGAATGATTCGAAAGGAAAAGTAACCGAAAATGTCTTTTTTTTTTTCAATTTTTAACGTACTTTCCGAATTTTTAATTCCTTATCTAAAAGAAGTTTCAAGATGCTCAACGAAAATGACCACCATTTGTATCTTCACATTCAACCAAAGCTGAAATTTGAATAGGTTCAAGAAGACTCGATATTCTTTTGATCCAACAGTCAAATCTAAAACCAATGTCGGCAACACCCTTATCGGAGTAGATATTTTCAACACGAATTTCAGAAACGTTTAAAATAAAAAGAGAAAATTCACTACGATTTTGGAACAATCAATGACAGTGCAAGCTTCATCTATAAATAAGAAGTTATGGGCAACGTTTTAAGGAAAAAATCGAGTGAGCTTTTATATTATGGGTTTTTCTTCCTCGGATTTCTTGTAAATTTGAGAGGTATGGTTAATTATTTTCTCCCTGCCAACTCCTACATATTCCATATGGGATTTGCAAAAAGTTTTGTGAAAGATTCGGGCCCTGAAAAGCTCTAGAATCGGCTGCCCAATAAAAAGTTTCTAGATTTATTTCGGTGAGAAATATGTTTTCTGGCGAACTTTGAAAGGTTATAACTTGAGCTACATACCACAAAGCGGTATGAAATTGGTCTCTACCTCTTCTTTGAACTTTATCTAAACTTTGTGTGAAGAATCAAGGTCAATAGAGGGTTGTACAAGGTCAAAACCAAAGGGTATATGATAAGAAAAATTGTGATTTTTGAGCTTGTGATTTTTAGGCAACCAAGAAGAAAATGAATGCCTAAAGTAAAAGGTCAACCTTTGACCAATAAAAGTCAAAAGTAGCCATATGTTGACCTTTCGACACTTTGATCAATTTGGACCTCTTCCAGACCGATTCTCATGAATTTCTTTATGGTTCCTGAAATTAGACTCAAAGATGAATCTAATAAAGAAAATTTGAAATAATTCGGATACCAGAAGCTCGAGAACGGAGGTCTCGAATGTCGACGACGAGGTAAGTAAACCACCTTGGACTTTTCTTAAAATACTTGTAGAAATCGCTTGGATTTTTGTATGAACCTTAAACCAAGTATGAATTAAAGATATATGAAAGAAAAACAAAAGAATCGAGATTAAAGTCCTTGAACCGATCAAATTACTCGGAATTTAAGTAACATTAAAATAACCCACTAGATGAACTCCCCTGCCTATAAAATTTTAATTCTGAGCATATTATGAGATTTTAAGATTATATATGAAATTTGATGGTAATTGGACAAGGATAAGCCGTTAAACTAAGTAACGATTAATGACCATAATGCCTCTAAGGTAATCTATCTACGGTTCATGACCTCCCAATGCTATGAAACTTTGTAGTAGATCTTATTTATGATGTTTGATGATGCTGCGAAGTTTGAAAGCGATTGGATAAGGTTTAGTAGCAAAACCAAGAATTAGGGGTAAAATGACCAAAATACCCCTTGGACTCCGTATGATATTTTAAGGCTTAGACACACTTCAAATGACTTGCTACTTCTTATAAGGCCTATTTCAAAGGACATGAAGTATGATATTTTAAGGCTTAGACACACTCCAAATGACTTGCTACTTTTTATAAGGCCTATTTCAAAGGACATGAAGGTACATGATTTCAAGTTGATTAGAGCAAGTTTGGAATTTAAACCAAGTTAGGACCCAAGAAACATCTCGCATATCCAAGATACAAACTCTTCTAGAACTCTCTAAGGAATTCATTATGACTTTATGACACTTTAGAATAACTCATGCTTGTTACTATGATGGTTCATATGTTTATCTATGATGGGTTCATATGTTTATGAATGCATACAATTTATACCCCAAGGAATTATGAACCTTAAAAACTTACAACATTGAGAACCAAGAACAATACTACACAACTTGCTACCAAATAAGAAGAATGCTAGGTATCACTCAAGGATAAGGGATAAGTCCTCAACCACATAAACTCAAGAATGTACTCTAATCATGTCCAATGTGACCCATGACCTACCATGCGGTGCTTTTATTAGAGCCCATGTTTTGTTAATAGGATGTCATGATTGGCCTCATATTTCTCTCACCTAGATGAGATGTCCTGCACCATGTTATGGGTACCCTATTCACGATTGTAGGATGTCATGTTCATGTTTTGCACCGATCACGTGACCTTTTTGGTCTTTTATGGGGAGTAATCTAGGGCTACGTTAGGAACAAGAAGAGAGTAAATTACTTTAGCCACGAATCAAGAACCTCCTAAGACCTCCGACGGTACAATATATTCATAACTCAAACTACGCTGCTTGGAACGTATGAAGCTTTGAGCGTAGGTATTCAGACTATGCCACTTGGAATGCATGAAACCTTGGGCATAGGTATTCAAGCTATATCACAGGACAAGCCCTAGATGTAGAATCAGACTACATCGCTTGGAGAGTAAGAAGTCTAGGATGTAGGTTTTCAGACCGTATTGCTGGGCGCCCTAGATGTGGGGTTAGACCATGTTGCTTGGAATGCATGAGGCCTTGTACACAAGTTGTCAGGTTCATGACTAGTACGGTAAATCCTAGGGGAGTGTCTTGGAGAACAGATCAAGAACCTAGAAAGAGGCCAAGAACAAGACAACGATCAAGGAATAGAATCTTAGTCCAGAACCAAGGTTTCAAAATCCCAAGACCAAGGTCCTCAGGTAAGATCACGATGAGAACCCACAAGTCAAGAATAAATCTAAAGGGCCTAAGTACGGCCTAAGTACTTACCACAAGAATCAGAACAAGAAAAGAAAGAGTGTGGTACCCTAGCATATCAAGTACATGATTAGGAGGCTACAACTAGACCTTGATCGTTGTCTTATTCTTGGTTACTTTCTGGGTTCTTGTTTTGTTCTTGGTTCGTTCTTCAAGACACTCTCCCTAAGATGTACTATACTAGTCATGAACTTGATAACCTGTGTCCAAGGCTTCATATGTTCCAAGCGACACAGTCTAAACCTACGTCCAAGGCTTCATGCGTTCCAAGTAATGTAGTCTGAATCATGATCATGCTACACCGTGGGATACCTAGGAGGTCCTAGATTCATGGCTAAAGTAATTTACTCTTTTCTTGTTCCATCGTGGCCCTAGATTACTCCCCATGACCATAAAGGTCATGTGATCGGTGCAAAATATGAGCATAACATCCTGCAATCATAAATAGGGTATCCATAACATGATGCAGGGCATCTCGTCTAGGTGAGGGAACATGAGGCCAAACTTGACATCCTGCTAGGAAAATTGGTGCAGGGTATCCCATCTAGAAGAGGAAAATATGGGCCTCTGAAAGCATCGCGTGGTAGGAGGTCATGGGTCATATTGGATATGATTAAAGTATTACCTAGCATTCTTGAGTTTCTGTATCTGAGGATGTTGGTCCCTTATCCTTGAGTGGTTCATGATTCCTTGAGGCGTGCGTTGTAACATGTATTCATAAACATATGAACCAATCATAGTAACAAACCTGAGTTATTCTAAAGAGTCATAGTCATAATGAATTCTTTAGAGAATTCTAGAAGAGTCTCGTATCTTGGATAAGGGTTACTTGCCGTGTTTCCTTTAGGTGTTTCTTAGGTCCTAACTTGGTGTAGGTTCCAAATTTTCTCTAATCAACTTGAAATCTTGAACATACCTTCATGTTCTTAGGAATAGGCATTTTGGTCATTTTACCTTAATTCTTGGTTTAGCTACTTTCAAACTTTCAATGATTTTCAAATTTCACAATATCATCAAACATCATAAAATATGGTCATTTTAGCCTGTTACTTGCTTAACATCCCATAATAAGCTTAGAATTAAAATTTCATAGGTAGCGAAGTTTATCTAGTTGGTTATTTTAACGTTACTTATATTCCGAGCAATTTGATCGGTTCAGGGCCTTAACTCTCGATTCTTTGTGTTTTTCTTTCCTATATCCTTACTTCATACTTGGTTTAAGGTTCATACAGAAATCCAAGCGATTTCTACAAGTATTTATTTTAGACGGTTACTTGGTTTAGCTACTTAACCTTCCATATAATAAGCTCAGAATTAAAATTTCATAGGCAACAAAGTTTATCTAGTAGGTTATTTTAACGTTACTTATATTTCGAGCAATTTGATCGGTTCAGGGCCTTAACTCTCGATTCTTTGTGTTTTTCTTTCCTATATCTTTAATTCATACTTGGTTTAAGGTTCATATAGAAATCCAAGCGATTTCTACCAGTATTTCTTAAGAAAAGTCTAAGATAACTACTTACTTCGTCGTCAACGTTCAAGATTTCTGTTCTCGAGCTTCTGATATCTGAATTATTCCAAATTTTCTTTATTAGATTCATTTTTGAGTCTAATTTCAGGAATCATAAAGTAATTCATGAGAACCGGTCTGGAAGGGGTCCAAATTGGTCAAGTTGATTTTGGGTTCCATTTTCTTCCTTGGTTGCTGGAAAATCATGACTTATCATATACCTCTGATTTTGTCCTTGTACAGGTCTATATAGACTTCGAATGGACTCGATTTTTTCGTACAACGTTTAGATGAAGTTTCAAAGAAGAGGTAGAGACCAATTTCATACCGTTTTGCGGTCTGTATCTTGAGTTATAACCTTCCAAAATTTGCCAGAAAACATGTTTCTCGCCGGAATAAATGTAGAAACTTTTTGTTGAGCAGCCGATTCTAGAGCTTTTCAAGTCCCGATCCTCACGAAACTCGTTGGAAATCCTATATGGAGGACGAAAAATGATTAACCATAGCTTTCGAATTTATAAGAAATTCGAGGAAGAAAAACCTATATAAAAGCTTCAAACTCGAGTTTTAGGAATACTCTCCACTCGATTCTTGTCTTAAAACATTGTCCAGAACTTTTTATTTATAGATGAAGCTTGCACCGCCATTGATTGTTCCAGAATCATGGTAAATTTTCTCTTTTTATTTTAAACGTTTTTGAAATTCGTGTCAGAAATATCTACTCCGATGAGGGTGTTACCGACATTGGTTTTAGATTTGAACCGTTGGATCTAAAGAATGTTGAGTATTCTTGAACCTGTTTAAATTTCAGTTCAATTCAACTGTTGGATGTGAAGATTTGGATGCTATCATAATAGAGGACAGTATCTGGATGCTATCATAATAGAGGACAGTATCTGCTTGCAGATTTTCCTCAAGGGCAGTTTTGTAATTAAGTGGAACTTCAGGGACATTTTGGTTATTTGACATTTTTTCCGAATATTGTATTAAATTTTTTCTAACAATTCATTAGTTGCTGGTCATTTTTTTCCTTCTGGTGCATCTTAAAATTCCTTCTATATAAGGAATTAAAAATCGGGAAAGTTACTTAAAAATAAAGAAAATGACCTTTTTGTCCTTTAGGTTTACTTTTTCCTTTCCAATCTTAATCCTTTTCCAAAGGCCTTGAGTGACTTGCTTATGACTCATCTCCTTGCTTAAATCCTTAATTTCTTTCCTAAGATTTTTTGGGTCTTACATGGACGACTTATTCTTATTGGAGTTAATTACCTTCACTTTGGGTATTACATCTCCACTACGTAACCAACCAACTTGTAGAGGGGGATTTCCCATTACTTACCCTTGTAAAATAGTCTTTTGTGACTGAGACCTCACAGGATGATGATTCTGAGGCTTATATCTTTCGCTCCAAAATTGTAGAAAAAGAGCTATCACTTGTAGACATCGATATGTTATGATTGTGTTTCTGGATGCACTCATACTACTAATGTGTCTGAGTTTGGGTAGACTATTTGCTACCCCATAGGGGACATGAGCTGGTGCCATTCAGATGCTATTCCCTTAGCCTCCACCTTCATAGACCTTGTCTATGTGATATCCCATAGGGGACATGAGCCGATGCCATTGGTTGGGGAGGAGAACGAAACACTCTTTGATAGGGTGTGGAAATCTTTTTCTAGCAGACGCGTTTTAAAGCCGTGAGGGGAGGCCTGAAAGGAAAAGCCCAAAGAGACAATATCTGTTAGCGGTGGGCTTGAGTCGTTACAGTCTATCTAGTAGGATCACTCTTTGGATATTAAGGGTTTAGTAGTCATCAATAGAGGAGTTTGTCCCAAAAGTGGTCAGAAATACAGAAGGTTGAAGGGGTATATGCCTTATGGCAGGTAGATTTTTGGATTGGTTTTGAGGAGAGTCCAAGTGCTCTCGAATCGCGCTTGAGAACATGTTAATTTTGTTTCTTATATGAATATCAGTTCCTGTTCATTTCTATTTCAACATAGTTTGATTGCTTTTGTGGCAGCACAGCATTTCTCGTAGGCCCTAAAAGGCAAGTGACAATGATGCTTGATCCTGTTCGGATTTATGCGACAGCCATATACCTTGCTAGCATGATCTTCGCTCTTTTTTGTGCTCTCTATGTAAGTTGTGCTGTGGTTCCCTCAAAATCTTAAACAGAATCCTTGTCTCCTTAATTTCTCATCCTACTTTCATATACTTACAATGCAGGTCCACAACAAGCTGTTGACACTTCTTGCACTCATTTTAGAATTCGGCGCCCTAATTTGGTGAGTCGGAGTTATTTCTTTTATTCTCTTACTCTTTTATCCGACTCATTTTAACATCTATCAAATTCTTGTAAAAATCTGGAGCAGATGTCAACATAAGGCTCTATTTATTAGAAACATTCAAGTTAGTATCGTTTAGAGCAAGAATCTTGAGTTGTGTAACAATTGCCTTACCGTTTCGTTATTGCATAGATAGTCGTCTTGCTTCTTCTAGGGTGTTTTATTTGACTGCAGCTGATTTTCATCTTATTTTGTCCTCCTTATTTTCTGGGGATTTTATTCGGATACAGTGCTTTCTATATCACACACTATCTTGAAAGACTCAAAAACTTCTTTGATCTTCGTAAGACTCAAAAACTTCTTCGATCCTCATTTCCTTTCTTGAGACCGTTTTTATTAGCCCAGTCATGAACCACCTTGGCTCCAGCCATGGTCTACCCTCAGAAAGCAGATGGCTAAGGTGACCCCTATCTGTTTAATGAGAATGCACATTACTTCGAAGGAAATAGTTATGCTCATGAACTAAAAATGAAGTCTTCACTTCTAGGAATCTTTTCACTGGGGGCGGGGTTCTTGTTCTTGATGATTGATTGTTAATTTCAAATGAAATGCATTGAGATAATTTCTTATGATGAAGTCCAATTTGTTGGAAGAAATAATAAAATTTTGTTGGTACAATGCAAGGTCTGTTCTGTATGCTCAGAGCTCGTCCACTTTCAAACATGAAAGATAGACAGAGCCGATTTGTGTTTTTTTTCTTTCATATCCTTATATGCTTGATGGGATAGTATGGTGTAAGAATGGATTTATGGTCATTTTCCTCTTTTCATCTATATAGGTATAGCTTAAGCTACATCCCTTTTGCAAGGACGATGGTTTCAAGGGTTATGGTAGCTTGTTTGGATACTGAGTTTTAGCAGTAGACTCCAAGATCAACGTGTCGGTCATACTGGGTTCTTGTGGTGCAACATTGACGCTCGACATTGCTACATGCGTGACATGGGGCATTGTTGAACTTCGTTGTATTATGTGTTTTTTAGGCCTTGTTTATGTCTCGCTCAGACTAATTTCTTTATGTGAGTGTTCAATGTGTGCTTTAACCAATATTATAAGCTTTGGTGATAGTATTCTCACTTGTTTTCTAGAGGGGATTGAGCTGAGGTTGGCTGCCTAACCTATGGAATGAGTTGATAAAATAACATTGAACATTGGTGGAATACTCTGTTACTTTTATCTTTCCTTGACAAAAGTTGATCACGTAGCCCTAGATCATGTTTGCTTTGGTCCGTTACGTATCACCGTCACTCTCGCTGTTTTAAAACGCATACAAACGCTAAAACAATTAATTTAATTTCAAGTGTTCAAATTAATATTTTGTTGGAAATGAACGTTTTACTTGTGCAATATAAGTGTTACTCTAAATGCTCGTAAAGTCTTTATTGCTATACTCGAACATAAGGTCAAAACTGGTAAAAGGCTCTTGTATGAAAAATCTCTTAGATAAGTACAGCTCGATCCTAAACCTTAAATCTCTTAGATAAGATGACTTTGGGATAATTTTTGCTTAATAATATATTTGAACCATATTATGATGTAATATTTCATTTAAATCATATTTAAATATTATAAGGTATCAAAATATATATTTAACTAATTTGTCAAATTTCATATATAATTAGGTTTTTTTTAGACTAACCTAAATAACATTAATAATATTAATGCATGTTAATATATCATCATAAATTTCATACTTAAATTTCCTTGGTATATTCTCTCCTAAATTAATACGTAAATTATAAACAAAATTATAAAATTCAAGATATATCAATTATATCAGCTCAAATTTATTTTTGCAATTCATTTAATAGTTTGGGTGAAAATATCATTATTAGAGCTTACAAAATCGAGAATAATATGTTAATTTTGCACATACTCTCTAATAAAATGATGTCTAATGTCAATATGTTTAGTTCGAGAACGATGAATAGAATTTTTGGTTAAATTGATTGCAGTAATATTATCACAAAATATAGAATAAGGCATATTATCAAATTTCAATCCCAAATCACAATGTTTCACCAAAAAAAATTTACGCACAACAACTAGCAACCATAATATATTCCGCTTTTACTTTTACGATCAAATAAGCTTCTAGCAAAATCTGTTCTGCTTTGTAATTTAGTTTGTTTCACCCAAAAAAATTTGAGCACAACAACTAGCAATCATAATATATTCCGCTTTGTACTTTTACGATCAAGTAAGCTTCCAGCAAAATCTGTTCCGCCATAATATATTCTGCTTTGTACTTTTACAATTAAGTAAGCTTCCATGCTTCAGAATATCCTACCAATATCCGCTTCAGAATATACCACAATCCTAAATCAATAGTCATACCCGCTTTGTATTTTTACGATCAAGTAAGCTTCTAGCAAGAGCCGCTTCAGAATATACCACAATCCTAAATCAATAGTCATATACTAAATTAAGCAATATTCTTTTACCACCTAACTGAGATTCCTTAAAAATATGGTACCACAAAGACATGCAATATTCTTTTAATAGTTAGAGAGGAATCTCGTTCTTCTTTTTACTTCCTTCTTTTCATTTATCCAACTTATTTCCACGACCACATGGTTAAAAGCCATGCGCTCTACCAGCTAAACTAAGACGGCTCATTGAAAGAGTCAAAATAGCCATTAATGTCAGGTTTGAGGTTTGAGTCAATGATTGGAATACTTCCTTTTCTCGATCTTGATTGGCGTAGAAATTTAGGACCTATAGTCCTAATTGAACTGGAGAGAACTAAATTCATACTGGTGTCATACAATTACTTAGCTGAGTGAGATACCAGAGGATTACGTACCATATGAGCAGGCCCGGAAAAATCCTTGTATAGCCTCTTCGATTTCTCGATAAAGAAAAATATGACCAACAGTGGTTCGAATGTATATACAAAGAATTTCTTTTTTTAGGAGAGAATGCAATGCTTCCCCAATGTGATTTCTAAGCAGTTTTCACATCAAAACAGCAACCTTTATAACCAACATAAGCAGAGCCTGCCTTTCCTTTAAAAAGGTGGCGACTTCAAATTCTTCCTCTCCATATCTGTAATTCAATTAACGAGCAACCAAATGGTATTTACTTAATTTCACTCCGTGGTGTTCGACATAGCCTATTAGTGAGGCCGCCTTGTAGGCTCAACCTCGTACGCATGGATCATGTATAGAGAAGTACTCTACATCCAATTTTGACTGGACTAGAAAGCTGATTAAGGCCATATCATGATGTTTAAATGATAGGTCTCACCATGTAACAACCCTAGATTTCTACTTACCTAGAGTCGGTACCGTCATCTAGCATAATCATTTTGTGCGGAAATAAGCATTTAAACTTTATCATAAAATATAAACTTTATCTTAAAACATTGTCATAGACTTACGTGTTTCAAAACATCTTTAAAACGATACAATGAAATAATAAATGAAATAAATAAAACATCCTATCCTAATCTAAGTTTAAGAAGACAAATGCAACAATCCTATGCATGTTTCATGGTCTCAAATTGCGATGTCATCATCAACTAAAAAATAAGAGTAGCACATGATTTGAGTATTTTAAGAAATACTCAGTAAACGACCCCCCTATCGGGGTTAAATACAATCACATACAATTTCATGAGTGGGATCTATCATAACATTCTATTTTCCTATGATGGCTATCCTAAACGGGCAATTGGATGTGCACTTAATTTTTCTACACATGATCCACACGTGTAAGTATGGACCCACCAGTCGGCTTGTATACCTATTGGGCTTCTTTCTGGTCGGGCTAGCATTCTCTAGTAGCTGTTGATGTCGGATACCCGTTAGGAATAATGACCATCATGGTAGCATTATGATAAACATAATGATAGTTTCTCTGCCTCCTAGTGTACGCGTCTGTACTATCGTCAAGGAGAAGGGGTAACCCCTGGTGCATGAACACACAATAATGCATGAGGTCCCAACATTTTTCGATTTTCATTATCATATACTACAACCCCGCTAGCGTCTTCCTTCGTATCATATTATTTATCATATCTTCCATGCATGTATCGGGGTTGTATTTCATGTCAATTCGTCATTTTGCATGTCAATCATATCATATCATTCATGTTACACATATATCATATCATAACATTTTCATATTTTTAGAGGTAACAATTCACATCATGCACATATCATATCATATACCATAACAGTCACATAACATGTCCTGAGCATGCCTTCAACATACCACTTAACATATCATATCATAAACATATCAATTCATCAAATACAATATAGCATTCACGTATCATAACATATACATATCATTTCATAACAATTTGCATATACGGACATATGGCATGTGCAAGCCACAGATACGTATCATTATAAAGCACACAATTGTAACCAAACAACTGTAGGGCCACTTACTTGGTTACCTAGGTTGAAACTACTACGATCCATTGACGTTAGTTGCTGCTCTCTGAATTTTAATTTTGCCTAAGGAGTCCAACAATCGCTAAAAGGTAGTTGTATTAACGGCTTCCAAAGAATTGAAACTAGGAGGAAAATGAAGAATTAAAACTATGAAGAAAGGGTTCAACCCCAAAGTGTATTTTCTAACTAGCTCGAACCATTCAAGCGGGATGATAAAATGAAACGAGGACATCCCTTCTATAGTGGAGGTCAACCCTCCACTCCTTAATTTAAGCAATGTGGGACGATCCTCTTTTTTTTGGCCTAATTTTTGGGTTATTAGACAGCATGTTGCATATGTTTGCATTTTTTGATCCCAACAATGGGATTGCTTGCTAAGTATCTCTTAAAATACTCAAGCCACCTGTTACTGTCGTTTTTTTAAGGTGAAGGTAAGACACCGTGTATAGATGAAGTTTCAAATCTTGTGTTACTTATTTTCTGTTTTACTGTTTTTTTTTAAGGTTTTACTACGAATGTTTAAGTCCATGTGAAATTGTTTTAAATGAATGTTTTGACACTTAATAGTCATGTCATAAATGTAGTACCGACCATAGTGAAATAGATTCATTGCACATATCATTCTAAAATATGCCTTGTAAGGAAACAAAAAGATAGTAGTCAATCATGTTTAAGAACCAACAAAACAAATGATGGAAGGTTGTGCAAAATTCATATAATTTTGATAATGAAGCTTTTAGAAGAGACTTTGATTATAGATGATATTACATGAATAACCTATGAACATTATAGATCATTAAGAACTCATAAAATTTATGAGTAGTGTTCAACCTTTGTTAAAGATGGTTTTGAACACCATAATGATTTAAATGTCACGTGTATTTATTTTATTATAATTTGTTTAGTATATGTTAAAGATATTTAACACTAAATTATAGTTTACCATATATATTATATTTGATATTTTATTATAAAGCAAATATGTAGATGTTTGCTTTCTTATAAGATGTATCTTTCCATATTCTTGTAATTTATTTGATTATAAATAGATAACTTTTACTAAATTTAGGTGTGGTGGATTAAGCAAACATTCTCATGGTATCAGAGCCATTTCTGTTTAACAACCTCCATCATTTCTTTTCAATGACTTCTGAATTCTCTACTGTTCTTCCCCACCACTCCGGCTTTGACGCTGCAGGGGCAGTTTCCATGGCTGCCACATGCGGAGTAGATTGATTACTCTTCGACTCCACCCTTTTGACCTCCAAATCACCCTTCGCCATACTTTGTATATACAACCTCACCTTTTCCAACACAATCGATTTCCCCTCAACCAACATAACATAGTCTCTTTCATTTTCTTCCCAATCTTCCCTTCATCCTTCAGAAACCCTAACCTAAACCTATCGACCTTCTACAGAGATTTACCTTTGGAATATGGGAGCCGCATTGGCCTCTTCGCCAACCAAGTCGCCGCCTCCCTTCTCGCCAAAATTGGCTTCTTCCCCCACTGTGGCGACTCTTCCAGCTTCAACGTTGTCTTTTTCCCTTGCTCCAGGTTTCTCCTTCTACTTTTTGGGTTATATTCTCGCGAGAGTCATAACATTCATGGGTTAGACATATTCTCGCTGAAGCCAAGGTAGCATCGCCGCTGAGTGTTGATCCCTCTACAGTTTTTAATGGACAAGAAAGTGTTTCCTTACGCCTCCTCTGAACCAGGTTGTTGACATCTTCACGAAAAGTGTTTCTCGACCTCTCTTTGAATTTTTTAGAATCAAGTTTCACGTTCGTTCAAATCCGACGCTTAGCTTGCGGAGGGGTGTTAAGGATATTCAGTACTAAATTATAGTTTACCATATATATCATATTTGATATTTTATTATAAGACAAATATCTTCTTACAATAGACATCTTTTCGTTTATTGTTATTTCCATTTATTGCTCTTTTCATATTCTTGTAATTTATTTGATTATAAATAGATAACTTTCACACCATTTATGTGCGGTAGGTTAAACAAACATTCTCCATATATAAGTTCAATTTTAATATTAGTACATTACAAGAAATATGGATACGATAGCTTATGAAAAACGCTACCGTAGACCTTTTATAGCATTTTTCATATGACCACTCATGTTATTAAAAGTCACATTATAGCAATTTTATATAATTATACTGGATGCTACGCGAGAGTACAAATGTATATATTTTTATAGCATTTTTGTAGAGTTGTAATGGATGCTATAATAGACTATAAATGTATAGCTAGTATATAGTTTTTATAGTACTTTTTATCATATTATTTTTCATATCGTTCATCATTCATGTCATATCGTTTCTCATTCTTCAGTTCTCAAATCATACATAATTCTAACGGGGTTATACTTCATGCCATTTATCGTAATTTCATGTCATTCATATCATGTTGTATACACACAATTTAAGAGACTTAACATAACGTTCTATGCTTTTAACATAAAACTTCATCATATACACATCATACCATGACATATTGCATCACAATGTATCATATCATAAACAAGTCATAACGTAAACACTTCATAGTCATATCATTCTCTAACTTATCATAGCCTTAACGTTCTTATACTTATCAAAGACATATCATTACGTGAACGTACCTTAGTCATCTCATCACAAGAACTTAACCTAACGCTATCGTTCTATCAATCCTAACGCTATCGTTCTATCAATCTATCACAAACTTATCCCTTTCTACCCGTAACCTAACTGTATTATTCCATCAATCTCTCTTATCCATATCACTCCGGTAAGTAACCTAACTTTAACGTTTCGTGAACGTATTTTACTCCTATCATTACATTTCGTTTTGTGCATTCTTCTTGTATCCTATCTCAAACATATCCTTGAACACATCATACCGTAATTATTATTATACAATTCACATATTATAACATATACATAACATATAGGAAGCATATCGATCAATAGACAATTCACACATATCAATATATATGACACGTGCAGCACCACAGGGCACGTGTCAACATCAAATATAATCATGCCGATAGTAAGATAACTTACCTGGTTAGCTTAGGCTGATGTTCTGTCGTTATCCTTAATTAACGTCTATTGAAATCCAAGTCAACCTATGTAAGCCCATGACATCGGTTTCAAATTTGAATTTCTACCAAATTGTTTCTCTAATTTATGTTGACCCATGTGTTATACTTCAGTCGAACGTTAGAGTCTTTGCATGAGTTAGGTCTTGAAATATTTATATATGTTTGTTATAATATTATTTTCATACAAATCATTTAATACTCATTCAACTTTCCTAGATATTCTATTTTCTCTTACCGTGTTTAATACCCTTTAACATTTTCCAGATAATTTCAATTATATTCACAATCTTCCCTCCTTGTCTCTCACTGTGTTTTCCTTCTTTTAATTATCTCTCCCTATTTGAGGATGACTTTAATATAACACATGCAGAAGCAATTTGGATTTTAGGCACTTTTAGAACATCAATTATAGTAGATAACTAGCATGTTCATAAGTATTAAAACTTAATGAATTTGAATACTAACCTTTTGTAGTTCAAATTTATTTTTTCTCACGAACCGGTTTCGAACCACCACTAGTGTCTACTCCACTATCCTCCGGCCTTAGAACGGGATTGTGGAATCCGGTGAGTGACTAAACTTGGGAGGGATTTAGTATATATGAAGAGAGAGCTTGTGAGAATTTTCTCAAGGTCTTTTCCAAGGAAAAAGACCTTCCATGTACCATGATCACCCTATTTAAAGAGTCATGTTTGCATGTCATGCAAATTTGAGATCACCAAATTTTAACACTCAAAATTCCACTCAAATGTTTGGGATTATGTGGCAAGCATGCATGTTTGAGTTAACCAAATTTTGACACTCAAAATTCCACTCAAACTTGTGGGGTTTATTTGGCAAGCATGCAAGTTTGGTTAAACCAAATTTTGACACCTCAAAATTTCACTCAAATTTATGAGGTTTATTTGGCAAGCATGCAAGTTTGGTTAAACCAAATTTTGACACCTCAAAATTTCACTAACATGGATGGATTTTTCCATTAAATGAAGTCAAACATTTTGACTTTCTTCATTTTAATTCAACAATTAATTTGAATAATTAATTTCAAATTAAAGTAACATTAAATGATTAATTAAACTATTTAATTAATATTTAATATTAATTAAAATGCCGATCTCAATTAATTCCGACACATAATTGATTAAGATATTTAAATCTTATTTAAATATCTCAAATTCGCTCTTTTTGTTTAATTCGTAAATAAAACAAAAATGCGGTTAAATATATCGTATATATGTAGCGCATTCTCCCTAATTTGAATTCGAACACTTCGAACTCACTCGTCACAATGTTCTATGGTTTAGTCCGATATGAGCTAGCAAAGGAACCTAATGGACCTATAGATCATGGGCTCCAACGATCCAAGATTAATCGGTTAAACTCATTAACCTTGTTAACCAACATTCGTTAACTACTAGGACATTCCACTATAGCCTAGTAGTTGCACTCCCCTCACTATAGATATATTTCTGTCCATTTGATATAATCATGATTAGTAAGTCGATCCTTCAATGGTTGTTCGTAACTAGAGCTGGTTCAATTTACCATTTTACCTCTGAAGTTACTTCTTGTTTCTTATGTCTCACTGATCCTCTAATGAACAATTGGTTTGTGGTCCAACCAGTAAACCGGATCCCTCTCAGGCCAATGAGAGAGTGGGGCCCCTTGTTCAAGATCTAGAGTCAATACTTAAGGGAACTACCTTTCTTCTATCCCTAAAAGTGGGTAGGAGTGAATCCATCTTACACCCCACGTCCCCAACCATTTACCCAGTCTTACCCCTGAAATGGGAGGCCTATTGAGTCGGCGAACTTGAGCCACTCTCACCCATGCAAATCCAAGGATAATTCCGAATAAACAGAAGTTCATGGTTAGCTCAGGATTAAGATCGAGTTACCTAGGTCATCAAATGAAGAGAAAATCAGTCTCAACGACATTATAAAGTGAGAGTGATTTTCTTCATGGTCCGATCTTATGCAATACTCATTACATAAGACGCCCCCACTCACATGTCTCCACATGTACAATTTTAGCGATCACATTGGTTATATCATATACAAAAGTGGGTCGCATCCATAGTGTCCCCAGAATGAGGTACTCAACCTTATCCTTATACTATAGATCATTTTGACTATATACTTGAACTTGATCAACTCTTATGTCTCTACAAATAGTTCAAGTAATTATACTATAGCCAAAGTGTTCTTAGTTTATTGGATTTAGATTAATGATCGTAAAGTTCACTTTATTCAATAACAATCTTTACTGAATAAACAACAATAATAACTTTATTGAAAATAGAATATTTTTTTATTTACAAACTATGAGTTTTAGGACATAAAACCCAACAGGAAGAATATGTGAGTGTTTCACCCGGACCGAGGCAGAGAATTCACCTCGGCGAGCTTCGGTAAGTACTGCGACAAGCTTGGCATACAGTAGCACCTAACGGCGCCCTACTCCCTCCAGCAGAACGGGGTGGTGAAGCGCCAAAATCAGACCATCGTCGGGACAGCAAGGTCATTACTAATGACGGTCGTCTACCTCCTCAATCGTTCACCAACGCGAAGCCTCGACGGGAAGATGCCATTCGAGACCTGGTACAACAAGAAGCCAGCGGTATGTCATCTCCGAGTGTTCGGCTGCGTCACATACATGAAGGACTCGCGTCCCCACCTCGCCAAGCTCGATCCTGGAGGGTTGAAGGTCGTCTTCATCGACTACGAACCCGAAAGCAAGGAGGTGAACACCCCCTGATCCAGTGGAGTTCGCAACACCTCGTACTGCGGATTCGAGGATAGATGCCGATCACGATGATGGTCTGGTGGCTAGGTACCGGAGGATAGAAGACCTACTGGGAGGAGATGAACCACTGGACTGGCGGTGCGTGAACTCGAAGATTGGAGTTCAAACAGTAAGGTAGATATAGCTTTAGGAGGAGATTGTTAGATAAATCCCTATTGTTTAGTTAAACGTTTCCTATTTTTCCATTAAAGATCCCTATTTCTTCGATTAAGCCACACAATTAAGTAAGTGATGGTCTGGTGGCCAGGTACCGAAGGATAGAAGACCTATTAGAAGGAGGTGAGCCACCTGAACTGGCGGTGCGTGAACTCAAAGATTGGAGTTCAAACAGTAAGGTAGAAATACGATAGGGCTTTAGGAGGAAATTGTTACATAAATTCGTATTGTTTAGTTAAATGTCATCTATTTTGTCGTTAAAGATCCCTATTTCTTCGATTAGCCCCACAATTAAGTAACTGGAATAACAGGTGGAGACTGAGGGCATTAATTCAGCGCAAATAGGATAATTGAATGATAAACACTAGGTCTTCAGCGCAAATATTGTTGTCGACCTACTTTTTTCTTGGACCAACAATCTTTGGACTTGTGACCCTTTTTTTTTTGCAATATAGCAAATGTATTCAAATTTCTTTCCTTAAGAACTCTTGTTGTCGTTCTTCTAAGCTCTCCTAGATTATGCAGTTTCTTGGTGACTTTTTCCTTTGTCAGCATTTTTGTATACACTTTTGGTGGATGGATTATTGTTACTACAAACTTTCACTTGTATAAAGCGCTTCTTCTTCACCTTTCAGTGTTAGCATTTTTGTATACACTTTTGGTGGATGAATTATTTTTGCTCCAAACTTTCACTTGTATAAAGCACTTCTTCTTCACCTTTCAGCATGATGTCTCCCATTTTCTTCGTCATAGCTTCTTGATTAGCTAGCAAAATTTTAAACTTTCAAAGTGATGGTTGAGTAGGTCATCCTTGTACATTCCGATTGCAATCTGTGGTGATGATCCTCTTCACTCGAGCTTCTCGAATTATGAACTTCGAATCTAGTCTAGTAATCTCTCAACCAATCGACTTGACCTTATAGAAGTACTGACTAAATTTCATGTCCCATTGTGAGATTTATAAAAACCCATTCCTCTGATGTTATAGCCTCGTATTGTTCTTCTTTGAGAAAAATATCACGAATTTGTCCCTTGCTTCTTTTGATTGCTTGTCATCTTGAATGTGCTCCAACATCTCTTTTTTTCTCGTGGTCTTCAAAAAAAACTTTGTTTTGCCGATTTGATTCTTCGTTGCGTAAGGCGTCATTAGAATCTTTCTTTGACGATGTAATTTCGGCTCCGTTGATGACCTCCCAAAGATCTTGTACTTGTAAATAAGACATCATGCATGTTGTGCACATGTTGTAGTTGTTGCTATTGAGTTTCTTGATTCGTCCAATGACTTTGAGATTACTCATCGTGTTGCCAGTACCTCGGTAATACTAAGCAATTCTTTTCGACACATAATTTTCATATTCATGGACTACTCATGATACGAATAAACTCAATCACTAGTAATTTTAAAGATGCGTTTATGATGTGGAAGATGAGGCACAAATACAACCATAGAGCATACTAACAATTTCAAAAGATTAGACAACCTATACCCATCTTGCTCTAATACTAGATTGTTAAACACAACTCTTTTGTGGGAAACACTAACACTTTTTATTAATACTAATCAACAAAAGATTACACGACACTATAAATACTAGTACACTTTGATGTAATAATCCAAGAATAAGAAAAATAAAAAAAAAAAAAAAAAAGGAAAGGAAAGGAAAATTGTCCCATGTGATTTAAGTTAAGAAGTGGGTAGTTTGCCTCCACTCTAAATGTCCCTTCATTTTATCATCCCACTTGAATGGTTAGAAGTTAGTCGAAAAATATATTTTCTGACGACTTCACGGCAGCATTTTGGTTGATTCGACTTGGGAGTGATATGTTCATACCCTTTTAGTTTGTTTAAATTTTTGGGATTAACTTTAAATTATTTTATGTAAACTTCGGCTTAGCTACTTTAAATTATTTTATGCAAAATGAAGTTTAACGAGTTTAAATTGTTAGGAGTAAGTTCGAATTATTTTATGCAAAATTAGGTAACCAAATTCTTATAGTAGAATTTTAGTTTATAATTGTGGGAGTCCTTAGGTAAGATTAAATTTCATAGAGCAGCGTTAGGGTTGTAGTAGCTTCAGCCTAGGCCAACCAAGTAAATGGCCCTACTATCGGTATTGTTGAAAGAGTTGTGTCATGCATGATGAAATGTGCTCAGTGGCTTCGCACGTGTCATATGTTTGATAGTACTGTGTTTATAAGATGATATGATATGTTTTACCATATGATATATTTTATGATATGTATGTTGAATGGTATGATATGTGGAATGGTATGATATGTTAGTATTCCTCAAAACACCTCATACCAATGGAGTTAGTATTCCTCACTTATAAACCCATGATCATTCCCTAAATTAGCCGATGTGGGACTTTCATCATCCAACAAGAATCTCCTTCGATATTCCTCAAGAACCTTGTGAGGATTCCTTTCCTACGTTAGCACGATATTAATAAATACTTCAATGCACAAGAAAGCCTTCGAATCCAAGGAAGAACCATGACCAAATCTTTAATCACCTCCTTGTCAAAATATAGCCAAAGTCGTGATAGAGATAGAGGTCACGGTTTGGAGTGCTTTCTGATTCTTTTGTTTATTTTTTATTCTTTTTTAAAAATAAAGCAACGGAACCGGGGAAAGTATACAGTTCTTTTCTATTCTATTGTCCATGATCCCTTATTCCTCTATTAAAATACCAAAATCCCTCCCTCTAAACCTCTCTCTTATTCTCTATTTTTTGTTTCCTTTAGTTTTCTTTTCTTGCAAGGGAGGTTAGAGGTTGCAAACTCCCTAAAGTGGTAATTTGAGTAAAATTACTATTTTGTCCCTCGGTTCACTTTGACAAATATTTTACGATTTTTCGACTATTTTATTTTATATTTTTCTTAGGCTTTTGGGATTGCTTCGAGCATTTTCCTTATTTGTCAATCCTCAATTTTCGACCACTAAGACTTTCAATAAAATCTTGAAAGTTCATCTTAAAAGTGAGAATCTAGACAACTCATTCTCCGTTGATCCTAAAGCATTACATGCCTCGCCCTACCTATACAGATGTCCTCTCACATGTTGCCCACGTGTGAGCCACCTCAAGCAGAGACTCATCCATGGCTCACTCCTCTATGCTCGGCTCGACGACTCCATTGGTTGGCTTGATGGCTTATTCGACTCAGGTTGCACTGTTTGGTACCAATTCTATGAGATCTCACATCAGGTGGAGAGGGGAACAAAACATTTAAGAATGTGGAAACCTCACCAAACTCGTTTTAAAACTGTGACTCTGACAACAACAGTGTAACAATCAAAATAATAATAATAATAATAATAAATTTTAAAAAAAAATTGTAACGTCCCTCCCCCCTACAATCCAAAAATCACTCTACTTATTTCTCTCGAAGAAAAAATGAAATAAAAGAAAACAAAATCCCTTTCTTTAATTAGGTGGCTTTAATATGAGCTTGGTTGGAAGACTTGCCTTATGTAAGAAGAACGTGCCCGGTAGCCCTTGCACGTGTCATTTATGCTTTATGATGTATGATGATGTAATGATGTCGTGTGATGATGTGATGATGTTATATGATGATGATATGATATTATATGAAGATGTGATGATGTTATATGAAGATGTGATGATGTTATATGATGATATGATGACGTTATATGATAATGTTATATGATGATATGACGACGTTATATGATGATGTAATGATGTTGGGTGAAGATGTGATGATATTATATGATGATGTGACGGCGTTATATTATGATGTGATGATGTATATGATGATATGACGACATTATATGATGATGTAATGGTGTTGGGTGTAGATGTAATGAGGTTATATGATGATGTGACGGCATTATAAGATGATGAGATGACTTAAGATGATACTATTCCATATTAAGATGATGTGCATGTATTAAATATCATGATGCATTATGATGATGATTATTCTAAGACACAACCCTAGATAATGTAATGATGATGATCGTATGAAGGCTAATGCATGCATGTTACTTAGAGTAATATGTGGACGAGTATAAGGTTATGTCATAAAGATGATTTAAAGATGAAAACTATTGGGACCTCATGCATTTCGTGTGTACATATACATCGGGTTACTTCCCTATTTATGATGATGAGTACAGACGTATACACTATGATAATAATGATGATCATGCCTCGCATGATACTCGAGGGTCTACTGTCCTCCGAACGTCGTTACGGACAGCTAGTTTGACTATGATGGGTTTAGAAGGGTGCGAACCATCTGGGGATCCACACTCGCACTTGTGGGTCGTGTGTAAGGAAGACTGCACATCCAATAGTGGGCCCCTATGATGGTTTTAACGATAGGTTCCTAATCATGGTTGCATATGTATGTATTCTCTGACCCCAATAGTGAGGTCACATACTGAGTATTTCTTAAAATACTCAAGTCGAGGCAAGACATCTCTGTATGGCTAACGACAACATCGTAAGTCAAAACCATGACACATGCATAGGACAGTGGTATTTTATTTCTTAGACTTTAGGTTAGAACGAGTGTTTTTACTTTTATTGTTTATTTATTTTATTTAATATTTTGTTATGTTGTTTTAAAGATGTTTTCGAACACGTGAGTCCATGGTAGTGTTTTATGATGAAGTTTTAAATGTTTAATTCCGCATAAGAGCATAGGTTATGATGATAGTAATGACTTTAGGTTAGTAGAAACCTAGAGTCGTTACAAATACATAAGAGTCAAAGCGAACAAGATATGGTAGTAGTTGGATTGGGCTGTTACAAATGGTATCAGAGCCAAACACTGGGAGGTGTGCTAGTGATGACGTTGGGCCCTCAAAGGGGTGGATTGTGAGATCCTACATCGGTTGAAGAGGGGAACAAAATATTCCTTACAAGGGTGTGGAAACCTCACCCTAGTAGACTCATTTTAAAATGTGAGGCTGACAATGATACGAGCTAAAGCAGACAATATCTGCTAGCGATGGACTTGGGCCGTTATAAATTCCTATGTTTTTAACCCTTTCGAAAATGTTTTTGACCTTATTGAATGCATTTAAGGTCAGTATGACCCATAATTGCTTAATTTAAATTATTTGAGCTAGAAGTAAGAATTATTTGATAATTTTACATAAGATAAGTTTGTTAATGTCTTAATACGATATCATGGGTCTACATAGGTTGAATCAGACTTCAAGGGATAGACTTGAGTCAGCTCAAGGGATATGTAGTGACTCCAGCTTAAGCCAATCATGTAAGTGGCTCTCCCGTTGGCTTGGTTGGATGAATAGTATTATGTATGATGACACGTGCCCTTGGCTCCTACACGTGTCATATGTATGAATGATATGTTATATTATGCTATGTTGTTTGATGACATTTTATGCTACGTTATGTTATGTTAAGTTATGTCATGCCTATGTCATAATGTGATCCTGTCATGTGTATAAAATTGTTATGGTATGAATGATCTATGATGCATAAACTTTCATATGACATATAGACATGAAAGAGTTGACAAGAATTATGTATGCATAATTCAGAGATTTATTATAAATAATGCTATGAACTTAAGCTATAGGAACCTCATGCATATTTGTGTGTCATATGCATTAGGATACTTCTCCATTATAATGAGGACGGACGCGTATATTACGACATATGCATTAGGATACTTCTCCATTATAATGAGGACGGACGCGTATATTACGACTTACGACATTTATTTTTCACCATGATGTTAGTCTTTTCACTCCATAGTGTTCGACATAGTCTGCTAGTGAGTGCTAGCCCGATGAGTTAAGCCCAGGAGGTGTGCGAGGCTGCCTTGTAGGCTCAAGTTCGTAAGCATGGCCAGTGTATAGAGAAGTATTACACATCCAACCTTGGCCATATTAGAAAGCTACCAAAAGGCATTATTTTTTCTGAAGAATTCGCCATGATAAGCATCATAGGGTAATCATTTTGTGTGGAAATAAGCGTATGAACTGCCTGTAGGAATCGAACCCACGACCACCACATGGTTAAAAGCCATGCGTTCTACCAGCTAAGCTAAGACGGCTGGCTGAGATTGAAGATAACCATTAATGTTGCTGAGAATGGTTATCTTCACTCAGCCTGTACATTAAAACACTGTCATGGAGCGTACAAAATACCCTAGATAGGTAAATTATTCACTGTCTGTGGGAATCGAACCCACGACCACATGGTTAAAAGCCATTGGTTGAAAGAGGTTAAAGATGATCATTAATGTTGCTGAGAATGGTTATCTTCACTCCATGTGTTTTGACATAGCCTGTTAACAAGTGCTAGCCCAAAAGGTATGCGAGGTTGCCTTGTAGGCTCAAGCTTGTATACACATCCAACCTTGACTGGATTAGAAAGCTACCTAAAGGCATGTCATGATGTTTAAATGATAGGTCACACCATGTAACGACCTTAGATTTCTACTTACCTAGAGTTGTTACCATCATCATAGCGTAAGCATTTTGTGTGGAAATAAGCGTTTGAACTTTACCTTAAAATACGTCATGGAGTGAACCCACGACGACATGGTTAAAAGCCATGCGCTCTACCAGCTGTGCTAAGACGGCTGGCTGAAAGAGGTTAAAGATAATCATTAATATTGCTGAGAATGGTTATCTTCACTCCATGTGTTCGACATAGCCTGTTAGCAAGTAATAGTTCAAAAGGTATGCGAGGTTGCCTTGTAGGCTCAAGCTCGTATACACATCCAACCTTGACTGGATTAGAAAGCTACCTAAAGGTATGTCATGATGTTTATATGATAGGTCACACCATGTAACGACCTTAAATTTCTACTTTCCATCATCCTTAAAACACTGTCATGGAGTACGCTAGATAGGTAAATTTTTCACCGTCTGTGGGAATCAAACCCACGACCACATGGTTAAAAGCCATGCGCTTTACCAGCTGAGCTAAGACGGCTGGTTGAAAGAGGGTAAAGATAATCATTAATGTTGCTGAGAATGGTTATCTTCACTCCATGTGGTCGACATAGCCGGTTAGCAAGTGCTAGCCCAAAAGGTATGCGAGGTTGCCTTGTAGGCTCAAGCTTGTATGCACATCCAACCTTGACTGGATTAGAAAGCTAGCTAAAGGCATGTCATGGTGTTTAAATGATAGGTCACACCATGTAGCCACCTTAGATTTCTACTTACCTAGAGTCGTTACCATCATCATAGCGTAATCATTTTGTGTGGAAATGAACTTTATCTTAAAACACTGTTAGGTAAGTCATTCGTCGTCTATGGAAGTCAAACCCACGACCACATGGTTAAAAGCCATGCACTCTACCAACTGAGCTGAGACGGCTGCCTAAAAGAGGTTGGAGATAACCATTAATGTTGCAGAGAATGCACATACAGTGTAATTTTTGTAACTTTTGTAACGGTTAGGGATGGATTCGTTAGGTTCTATTGCACGTGGAGTAATTGGGAACAATCCCTCCTTTCGTTATCATCAACTAAACAAAGAAGGGGAGAAAAAGTTTTATTCATCTCATTATAGTGTTGAAATTTGATTGAGATATGTAAGGTTATTTAATTAAGTACTATGCGTTAAATTCAAGTATACAGTCATAATCTTCATGTTCTACGATTAGTTCAAGGCAAGATATGAGTAGTTTCAGTTTTATTTTTCGGTTTCAGAAGAAAGATCGACTTCTCGAGTTTGATGAATTTGTTAATAATGTTGGATAAAAACTAGATCTTTACTTAGAGGAAAGTCTTCTACCACGAACTAATGATTTTGGTACTTTGAGTCGGTGGAGGTTAAATTTGATCAAATATTCTATTTTATATCAAATTGAAAAAGGTAGTTTAGTCGTCTCTATCAGTAATCGTTGACTATCGGAGGTAAACATGTAAGTCCACGTCGTTATCAAATTCATGTTCTTCAACACAACTTTTTTACTTTTTATTTAGACTAATCAAAAAGAGACTACAAGACATTTGGTAGAACTTAGTTTGGTGAAGGGTATTTACGGTAGAGGTGGTCAGGCAATATAGACCACACATTTGTTATCTTCTAGATTCATTCCTAAAATACTTCGATATCTAATCTTATCGGACTAGTGATGATCTTTTAAGACTCCCTCTGAACTCTAGTATTTATTTGTCGTATCATGTTGAGATGACAACGAAACCTCTCATATTTGTCAGTATTTAGCCCCTGGATCTCGATTTCTTTCTTCAGGACTTTCTCTTTAATAAAATGGTAGTGCACCTTCTCATGTTTTGTTCTCGCATGAAACACCTGATTTTCTACTAGATGAACAGTATATTAGTTGCTGCCATGAAATGGTACTGAATAGTCAATTTTCTGGTGCAAATTCTCCACCAAGAGTATCCTCCACATAATTTCTTAAGTCAGTGCTCTGTACTCTGCTGCTTCTGTAGTTGACAATAATACTATTGGTTGTCTTTTGCAACATCAAGAAATTATTATTGAACCGAGCTTGAACATATACCCAATGATCTTCAGGTATTGTGGTTTCTTGCATAGTCAGCATCACAAAATCTAAATAGCTTGGGGTCTTTGCTTCTTTTGTACAAAATACCGTAGTAGTCGATTGTACCTTAGACATATCTTCGGATTTTGCATCTACCAACTAATGACTGCAACTACATTCTCAAATTACTTTGGTTGGTTCATGTAGATCTTCCGGTCCAACTCTTCATGTAAGAATCATTCTTCACACCCATCTGCTATAATTTCCAATTTTTACTTGCTGCAAGTACTAGCGAAATTCATATGGCAGTGATCTTCCCCACTCGACTAAATGTTTCATCATAATCTAATCCATATTGTTCAGAGATCCCTCAAGCTACAAGTCGAGCCTTGTTTCTTTTGATTGATCCATCTAAGGGACGTTCTATTTTGTAAATTCACTTGCAAAAGATGAGTCTGACCATTTGCTAAGTTCCTAGGCTTGTCATTAGTTCCTAGGTTTGATTTTGCTCCAATGCTATAATTTCTTCCTCCATCACCATTTGCTAAGTCGAGTTTTGTGATGCTTCTTCATATATCTCTAATTTTTTAACTTCATCTTCTATAATATTTGTATTTTTATAATTTGGATTTGACATTCTCACTGGCCATCTACGTTTTGTGGTGTTATTTTCTTTTTCACCTGATCTACTTGGTTAAGTCACTTCTTGCTCACCAACATCAGTGTCACTTGAACTTTCAGGCATGTCAACACATAACCAAATGTGTGCAATTTGCTCCCTCTGTCTTCTGTTGTAGAACTTTTAATGTTGTTTTAGCCTTGTAAGACTTTCTTTTGATCATCAATCCTGTGGTTTGAGCATCCTAAATCAATGACCAAGTCATTTCATAATTGGTATGTTCTCCTATCATCGCCATGAGGGATAACTCGTATACTTCTAAGGCATATAGTACCTCTGCATCCCATTCTTCTTCTATCTACTTTTTGGAGATTGTCACATTACTCTAGACCTACCTTTTCCCTGGACCAACAATCCTTGAACTTATGGTCTTCTTTTCGCAATTGTAGAAAATGTCTTCAAATCTCTTCCCTTTAGAACTCTTGTTGTAGTTCTTTTAAGCTTTCAAGAATAGTGCGATTTCTAAATGACTTTTTCCTTTGTCAGCATTTTTGTATCCATCTTTGGTGAACAGATTATTGTTGCTCCAACTCTCACTTGTATAGAGCACTTCTTAACTATTCAGCATGATGTCTCCCATTTGCATAGTCATAGCTTTTTTGCTAGCTAGCAAATTTTCAAACTTTACAAGTGATGGTTGAGTAGGTCGTCCTTGTACAACAATAACAAAACTTCTATATTCTGGTTGCAATCTATGGTGATAATCCTCTTAATTCGAGTTTCTTCAATGACGGACTCTGAATATAGTCCAATAATCTCTCAACAAATCGACTTGACCTTATAGAAGTATTGGGCAATTGTCATGTCTCATTGTGAGATTGATAACAATTCATTCTCCCCAAGTTGTAGTCTCGTATCGTTATTCTTTTAAAAAAAATATCACGAACTTGTCTCATGCATCTTTCGGTGACTTGTCATCCTAAATGTGCTCCAACATTTCTTCTTTGATTGTGGTCTTCAAGGCAAACATTGTTTTGCTCGCTTTGATTCTCCATTGCACAAGACGTCATTAGAATCTTTGGCAACGTAATTTCACTTTTGTCAACCACCTCCCAAAGATCCTGTCCTTGTAAATGAGAGAAATCATGCATGTTGCCCACATGTTGAAATTGTTGCTATTGAATTTCTTGATTCGTTCAACGACTTTGAGATTATCCATCGTGTTTACAACACCTCAATAATACCAAACAAACATTTTCGACACAGAACTTACAAAGTCATGGACTACTCACGATAAAAAGAAACTCACTCACTAGCAATTTGAAAGATGCGTTTATGATGTGGGAGATGAGACATAACTACAACCACAGAGCATACTAACAATTTCAAAAGATTAGACAGCCTATACCCATCTTGCTGTTGAAGACAACAATTTTGTGGGAAACACTCACATTTTTTATTAATACTAATCAAGAAAAAATTACAAGACAATCTTTAATATAACATTTTCTAGATCTATTCTTAAAATAGTTAAATCTTTATTCATAAAATATCTGGATATCTTTATTCCTAAAAAAAATCTAGATAATAGACTCAGTACAATTATTGAATTTTACCTTATTGACTAGTGATGATCTTTTAACACACGTTGCTTTACTAATGTGTGCTCAAGATTGGCTATGGGATGAAGGTATAAGTAATTTCTTTAATTTCTAATATAGTTAAATGTCCACGGGGCGGGGTGGAGACAGGAAACTACCCCATCCCTATCCCCGCCCCCTTTTCATTCCCCCGTCCGCAGGTGTTTATTTAACGGGGAAAAAAATTTCTTCTCATTCCCTCCCCTATTTGGGGCCAACCAAAGGTAATGAACTATTCATCCACGTCGTAGAAGTATTGGAAATCGTTTTGATTTTATTAAGAATTAAAACAAAGCTCGAGTAAGAACTCTACATTTGTAGAAACCCTAGAAGATTCCTTGAATTATTCCAACCATGCAAAAGTTCTTTCACATTCCACAAGATCCCTTGCTATGACTCGAATACAACGTCAAGGCTTGTGGGAGCTTCTTGAAAGAAAATCCCAAAGAGATCGGAGAGAGAGTTTCAAGAACTCTCTCGATATTAATTTTATTCTCTAGAAGAAATGAGAGAGATTCTTATGTATTTGGCTCCACGAAAAAGTCCTATTGATATAATATTTAACTAATTTAAATCTCATTTAAATTTTAAATATATTTTTATTTAATGTATCAAAATATAGGATTGATTTAATATTTAATGGTATCCAATACAATAAATATATTTTTCTTTTAATATATCTAATATATTAAATATTAATTTAAATTCTTCACATTAATATATTTTTCTCCATTTATATTTAACATATCATATATTTAATATATTAAATATTAATTTTACATTACAAATTAAATTTATTTTCTCATTTATATTTAATATATCTAATATATTAAATATTAATTTTAACCTTTTAAATTTTCTTTCAAATAAATTGAACCGTTAGTGTTACTATGAGCTAACAAAGAAACTTGATCTAAAGATTATAAACTCGAATAATATAAAATTAATTAATTAGCGTTACTATGAGCTAGTAATGGAACTTTATGGTCCTACAGATTATAAACTCGAATAATAGGAAATTAATTAATTAAACACTTTAATTAATCAATTTTCATTCATTAACTATAGGTCACTCCACGGTAGACCTAGGGTTGCAGTCTTATGCACTATAGGACAAGTTATGTCTATTGATATAATTATTATAAGCAAGTCGATCTTTCACGAGTTATTCATAATTATAGCTAGGTCAAAAGTCCGTTTTACCCCTGTAATTACATTTTTCACGTTAAGTACCCCTGATTTTCTAATGAACAATTTGTTTATGATCCAATCATAAACCAAGTCTCTCAGGCTAATGAGAGGGTGGGGCCTCATTGTTCAAGTCCTTAATCAGTACTTAGGAGAGCAACTCATCTACTTTCCTTATATGGAAAGGAGCGAATTTCATCTCATGATATTATGTTTTCGATTCTCTATTTGATCAAGTTCAAGAATGGAAGGCATATTGAATCGACTAAAACAGTCATTCTCACCCATGTAAACTAAAAGACAAACCCTCACAGACAGGAGTTTATAACTCACTCAGGATTAAGATTGAGTCGCATATGATCATTGTGAAATATTACTCTTCTCAATTAACGGATTTATAAAGAGTGATTAAATATTTCTTGGTCCAGTCTTATACAAACTCATTGTATAGGATATCCCACTTACATGTCTCCACATATCAAATCATTTGTAACGATTACAAATTGGGTCGTATCAACAGTGGTACTACGCACCCAACCTTATCCATATACTATAAACTCCTTAGGTTATTTCTTGGACACGATCTTCTTGTATGTCAACCACATACTGTTCAAGATTACATTAATAACCTTGAATTTTGATAATAATTAAATTATAAATAAAATAATAAAAATTATGGTTAGAAACTAAATAATTAATTACTAGTCTTTAGGGCATAAATCCCAACACGGGCTCCAATGAGATAAATAAACATCTCTAGTTACCATCTAAGCAGTTTTATTGCCTCCTATCAAAGAAATTTCATTTACACTGGTAGTTCCCATAAACTAGGGACGTTCGAACAAAATTTAAAATAATAAAATCATTTTAGAGTATGAAAAATAATCTGTAAGGCTCTCCCCTATTGGGTAAGACATGCCAACTATCATATATTTCATCAATCAAAATCAGGGAAATTTAGTGGTCGATTACTCGTAACACACCGCGCGTAATCTACTCACATAAAATAGTTTTTAGCAATCACTCATTTGATTCTTGATACAAACAGCATGTAACCCTTATCACATTTATAAATTTCAGCAATCACCCATGTGACCAATGGTGGTTGGTTACCAGATACACATTCTGTGTAACTCTTACCACATTTATTTCATTAAAAAATCAAACATGCATCAATGCGGTCCTAAAACAATTATTTTCATGATCAATATGCATGACAAGATACAACAACGTCCATGTAAGAATCTATATAGTAGCATACACATCCAACCGTATTTTAGAAAACAAAATAGTTTAATTTCAATAGAAAAGTATCCGTACATCTCTCACTTAGTCTGAATCTACGTTCAATAGATTTACCAATAAATTTAAATGGAAGACATAACAGAATAAAATATAGGCACAGACTCGACGGTGGAGAAATTGAGAGTCCCACATCTTCATTGTTCAGCGGCAGTGAGTGTCGCCGTTTCTCCTTCCACTGATTGGCCCACTCACTGAATTTGGGTTCCCAATTTTGCCTACTTCCCTTTCAACTCTCAACCAATTTTATGCATATTCCCACGCAAATCTTCGTAAGGAATTTCATTTTCCTTCTTTCGGCCACGCCGAGTTTGTGCATCTATTGGAGTCCAAGGTGATGGTTTTTCTTGCCTTTTCCAATCTATTTCTGCTTGTTCTTTGCCTGCAATCTGTTTGCGATGATTCCCGTGGAATTTGTTCTTGCTTTTGAAGGCTTTGATCTTTGTTCTTTCTAGCAGGTTGATTTGGACCACTGGGTTGAATTTTAGAAACATTTTTGTTGTGTTGTGTTGTGTTGCTGCTGCTGTTTGTTTGAGTTAATTGGCTGAACTGCGTTATTCGCCGATGAGTGGCGCCCCGAAGAGGTCCCATGATGATGGGGGTAACTCCTCATCTTCCAAATATCCACACGATGATTCCAGTCCCTATCGCAAGCTTTCTTCGTCACATCCAATGCAGTATCGTCCTTCCTTTGAGATGGGTCAAGACGCCCCAATGTCGAAGATTCCCCGCACGGAATCCCGTGAGGGAGATAGGAGATCCCCCCTGCAATCGATTTTTCGAATGCCTTCGTCTTCTAATGATCCTCATGTAGATCACTCTGTTGCTTCGGAAAGCAGGCCCGAGCTGCGGGACTCCAAGGACGGTGGGGACAACAGATTTGAGAATCGGGATTCAAGAGTGGAGGCTCGAGAGCTGTTTGGTGATGAAAGGAGGGATTCTCAAGCTGTGAAGTTGGAGAAGGAAATGAGATTCGAAGGAAGATTGGATGATATCAAGGAAATGAAATATGATAGAGATGGTTATCACGATTACAAGGGTGAATTGAAGTCAGAAAAAGAGATGTATGGATCAGCAACCAATCACTTAAACTGGAAAGAATCAAAAGATTACCATAGAGGGAAAAGATATCCTGAAGCTTCTGTTGGAAGCTTGGAACCCTGGCATGTTTCACGCTCCAGTTCACAGAGTGCAGCTGAGGCTGTAAAAGAAGCCCTAACTACTGACGAGAAAGATTATGTTGAAACAAGGGAGGCTGTTGGAGAGAATAAAATAGATTCAAAAGGGGAGGACAAATTTAAAGAGAAGGACAGGAAAAGGAAAGATACAAAGCAGAGGGATTGGGGAGATAAAGATAAGGAAAGAAATGATCATAGGAGCAGTACTCAAGCAACGAACAGCAATGTTGAGCCCAAAGACTTGTCAAAGGAAGAGAGAGATTCGGAAAGATGGGAGAGGGACCGGAAAGATACCTCAAAAGACAAGGAAAGGCCTCGTGAAAGGGAAAAAGACCATGTGAAGAGAGAATCGTGGAATGGGATGGATAAGGAGACTGCACACCTTGAAAAGGAGTCAGGTGAAGTGTCTGCGAGAATGTTAGAGCAGGACAACCCAATTTCAGAGCAAAAAAAGCAAAAGGATTTTGATAGCTGGAAAAATGCTGATAGAGAGGGTAGAGACAGGAAGAAAGAAAGGGATACAGACATTGAGGGAGATCGACCAGAAAAGCATAGTAGATGTCATGAAAAAGAGTCAGATGAGGGATGTGTAGATGTTGAAGGGACTTTAGACAGAGAGAGAGAAGTTTATAATTATAGTGTTCAGCATCGGAGAAGGATGCAACGTTCAAGAGGAAGCCCTCAAGTAGCAAATAGAGAACCTCGCTTCAGGTCTCGTGCTCAAGATAATGAAGGGTACACCATATGATTTTCTTTACAGTTTTCATTTTCCCTTGCTACCTAAATTATTGTTTTCAACTAGCATTCATTGAAGTTAGCTATCAACAACAAGTGAGAATTATTTTTTAAATAAGAAACTAAGTTTTCATCAGGAAATATGAAAGAATGTACAAGGGCATACAACTTTATTCTCCCTGGTACCGCACCATATTGACTCAGAAAAATGCTTTGAGACTTTTTTTTCTATCCATAACTTTATTCACAGTATTATTTCTTTTTCAATTGAATAATGGTTGTGTCACGTAATGATCCTCCTCCTGTATCTTGCAGATTACAAGGTATGCTGTCTTGTTACTCTGTTCTCCTTGGTGTAAAATTCTTCTCAACTGTGACTGCTGCGATCATGCTACCTTTGCTGGATAGCTTGCGAGCTACATTATTCTAGTTTTCACTCTCTCCAAAGGCTTTGAAGCTACTTTTCTTTTCTTTTTTCTTTTTATCATGCTTTATCAATCTGTTTGACATAGAAGTATCTTTTTAACTTGGATTTATTACTCTTGCATCAATTTAGGGCAGTTCTTAACAGCTCTTTAGGGAACAATAAGACAAGGAAGAACAGTTTGGGAATAAGGATTTTTATTTTAGAAACACATTTCTTTGATGTCTGATATTTGTAGAAGGGAGAAAATTTAGGGTTAATGCTAGGAGAGTAGTTACAGAAATGTTCATTAAATAGCTCTGTTGTATTGAGCAATAATAACCCCAGCTTTCATTTTAAGATAGATCCACATAGTAAACTAATCACCCTTATTGGTCTGGGTTTTATTTATTTATCTACTTATTTTATTGCTCTGGTCTATTCCTTTCTTCGTTATTTCTTTCTTTTATAAGTTGTTTTTTCATTAAAATAGTATTGTTTCATGCATTATAATATTATTTTTTGCAAGTACAATTATGCTCTATAATTGTTTCTTTTTGTTACTTCAATTAAAGATAAGTTTGTTCTTCATATATATATGTATATATGTATGTATGTATGTATGTATGTATGTATGTATGTATGCATGTATATATGTATATATGTATATATGTATGTATGTATGTATTTATGTATGTATGTATCTATTAGTTTCCCATACGTGTTTTTTTTACAGCATGTGCTTCAACTTTAAAGAACAATTGTACCTCGGTGCATTTTATGAGTTATAAAAAACAGATTCATGGTGTTAATTATCTTTTAAGGGGAAAAACCAGCTTAATGAACCCCATCTTGTCTTGATGATGCTACGTGTATGTATTGCTGATGCTTGATACTTTAAGATAAGCATGTCTTATCTACTAAATCTTAGTGCCTGTATTACATGCAAAATGTCTTTTCAGGAAAACCGGAAGTCTCATCTGTGGTTTATAAAGTTGGTGAGTGCATGCAAGAACTAATAAAGTTGTGGAAGGAACATGAATCGTCACAGATAGAGAAAAATGGTGAAAGCTCACAGAATATCCCCACTCTAGAAATTCGAATACCAGCTGAACACATTATTGCTACAAATAGGCAGGTAAAAAGCATATTTCTTCATTATTTTATCATAAAAGCATTTAAAAGCACTACCGATATGTTTTAAACTATCAATGCTGACGGCAGTGTCTCTTTTTATATATAAAAAAGTATCGATAAAAGAAACAAAGGAGAGAAGCAGCAAACAGGAAAGAAGAGCTTTTTAATTTGGGGGGGGGGGGG